>NC_133504.1:101305303-101608333 GCF_049354715.1 Callithrix jacchus | reverse complement strand
TGAATAGGTACATATTGATTAAACAATTTGAATAAATAATACCTTCCAAAAAAGAAAGCACCAGTCCCAGACTTCACTTGTGAATCCCATAAAACACTTAAAAATTTTCCACAATATTGTTCAAAAACTAGATATATAGGGAACACTTCCTAATATTGTTAGGTTTGGTGTTCCTACCCAAATCTAATCTCGAATTGCAATTCTCATAATCCCCATGTGTGAAGACAGAAACCAGGTAAAGGTAACTGATTCATGGGGGTGTTTCCCTCATGCTTTTCTTGTGATAGTGAATGAGTTTTCACAAGATCTGATCATTTTTTTCTTCTTCCCTTGGCACTTCCTCCTGCCACCTTGTGAAGAACATAGATATAAAAATTCTTAATGCATCAGCAAATTAAATCTAGCAAAGCATAAAAAGAATTATACACCATGACCAAGTGAGATTTATTCCAGATATGCAAGACTAGTTCAACATTTGAAAATAAAATAACATAATCCATCATATCAACAACCTAAAAAAGAAAAATTATGCAATTATAATCAATTGACACAGAAAAAAACACTTGACAAAATCAAACACCTGTTCATGGTAAACACTCTTAGACAACTAGGAAAAGGGGAGAACTTCTTCAAATATACAGAGAAAAGATGTACAGTTAATACTTAAACTGTTTAGTTTCCTCCTAAGATTAAAGACAAACAAGGATGTTCCTTCTGTCCCTTACAATTAACATGACACTGGAAGTCTTAGCTAGGGAAATAAGAGAAAAAGAAAATAACCAGTATGTAGATTGAGAAAGAAGAAATAAAACTGGTCACAGATACTGTCATTGTCTATATAGAAATCTCAAATAATTGACAAAAAAATATTTCTGGAACAAATAAGAGATTATAGCAAAGTTTCAGGATGTAAGGCCAATAGACAAATGTCGATTACCTTCCTATATACAAACAATTGTTACAAACAATTGGAACTTGAATTTTAAAATGCAATACCAATATTGTTAGCATACCTCCTCAGAAATGAAACACTGTAATAAACCTAACAAAGCATGTACAGCATCTATATATATATGACACATTCAATGCAAGCCCAATAAAAATCTCAGTAACTATTTGGTAGATACTGACAAACTGAGCTAAAGAATATATGAAAAGGTGAGATTTCTACAGTAGCTAACACAACACTGAAGAACAACAAAACTTGGGAATGAAGTACCCTACTTCAATTTTACTGAACAGCCAACTGTAAACTACACATCACGGTATTGGAGAAAGGATAAACATCATAGATAAATGGAACAGAACAAGGACTCCAGAGATGGACACCCTGATCCTTGATAAGGCAGCGAAAACATTTCAATGTGAAAAGTATAGTTTTTAAGCAAATGAAGCTGGGACAATCGGAAATCCAAATGCAAAATGTAATCCTACATACAAGCCTTATAACTTTTGCAAAAATTAACTCAAATAGGACCTTAAATCCAAATGCTAAACTACAAAACTTGTAAACCTTGAAAACTTCTAGAAGGAAACATAAGAAAATATCTAGATAACTTTGAGATTGAGCATCAGTTTTTAGACACAATATCAAAAGAACAATCCATGAAAGTAAAACATTGATGTGTTGATATTTAAAACCTCTTTTCTGTGAAAGATACTTTTAAGCAAATGAAAAGACAAGCCATGACTGGAAAAAAAAACCTTATAAATCCTGTAACTGATAATTTGTATTTAAAATATACAAAAAAATCCCTCAAAACTTACCAATATGAAAACCTGATTTAAAAATGGGCAAAAGATCTCAATAAACTCTTGAGAAGGTACACAGATAGAAAAATATGGAAGTTTATAATGTTTTTCATGAGGGAATTACAAATTAAAATAACAATAAAATACCACTATATTAATTAGCCTACTAGAAGGACTGAACACTTTATTTTAAAACTGACAAAACCAAATGCTTGTGAGGTTGAGGAGCAAAAAGTACTTTTCACTTATTTATGATGAGTACTGTCTTCCAATGGCACAGCCACCTTAAAAAACAGCTTGGCAGTTTATTTTAATGTAAGATCTAACCTTTGCACATATATATATTTACCCAACTGATTTGAAATCTTTTGTACACATAAAAACTGTAAACAAATGCTTAAGGTATTATTCATCATTGGAAACTGGAAGCAATCAAGTTGTCCTTCAATAGGTGAACAGATAAACAAAATGTCATGGTGTATCCATGCCATTAAAACAAAAAAGAGCTATGGAGCCATGGAAAAATATGGATAAACCTTAAATGCAAGTTGCTAAGTGAAAAAAAAAGTATGAAAGGGCTACATACTTTATGGTTTAAACTATATGATATCAATAGAAACAAATGATCAGTCACTGACAAGGGTTCTTGGGGAGTGGGGAAGGTTCAATAGGTGAAACAAGCAAACTATTCTATATGACCCTGTTATTGTGTATACAAAGCATTATGCGTTTGTCAGATAGATATTACAACATAAAAAGTTAAACTTTATGTATGCACATGCAAAAGCCATTTAGGAGATTGAAGTGGGGATCCCAGGAAGGAATTCAAACTCTGATAAACCTGTGTAACAAATGTAGCATACTGAAACATTAAGGGGAATTTATAGAATTAAATGCATATATTTGAAGAAAATAAAGATTGCATATCAGTGATGTTATGTATCTCAAGAAATAAGCAAAAGAATAGCAAAACAAACAAAGAAAATAGAAATAAGAATTTGAATGGAAAAATAAACAGTTGGTGATATTATCCAAGAAGGCGGGGGAGGGAAGAGAGGAAACACAAACAAATGTCCTTATAGAAGGGATTAAAAAGGCCAAGTGCGGTGGCTCATGCGTGTAATACCACCACTTTGGGAGGCTGAGGAGGGTGGATCACGAGGTGAGGAGTTCAAGACAAGCCCGGCCAAGATGGTGAAACCCTGTTTCTACTAAAAATACAAAAATCAGCTGGCCCTGGTGGTGGGTGCCTGTAATCCCAGCTACCCGGGAGGCTGAGGCAGAAAATTGCTTGAATCAGGGAGGCAGAGGTTGCAGTGAGTTGAGATGGCTCCACTGCACTACAGCCTGGGTGACAGAGCAAGACTCTGTCTCAAAGATAAAAGAAAAAAAGAAGGGATGAAAAAGGAGACATCACCATAGTTCCTACAGATATAGAAACACTAAGACTATTAAAAGATAATTTATGCCAATACATTTGAAAATTTAGATGAAATAGACAAATTCTTGCACAAACAAATAACTAAAGGTGACATGAGAACAGATAAAAATGAAATCATACATTGATTCAACAAGTTAAATTCACATTTATATTAACATACATGTGTACCTGTAAATATAATTGTTTATATACACACACCTCTCTCTATATAAACTATCTGACCAAATTATGTTTATTTCAGAAATTTGAGGTTAGAATTTGAAAACCAGTCAATGTAATTCACCAGATTAAGTAGAAAATACATATACATATATCAAAAGATTAAAAAAACATTTTGAAGAAATAATACATGATAAAAACTAAGGCAAAATAGAAAGATAAGGAAATTTCCAGCATCATAGGCAGAATTTTAATAATGTCCCTAAATGATCCTTGTGTTTTTATAATGCTCTGCCTTTTGAATGTGAGAGGAACCTGTTAATTTGATGTGATGTTACTCCAGTGATGTTTCATTATATCTCAAAAGGGTGGGGTTTAACATTATCTAATGGCCAAAAACCCTTTATAAACAGTTTCCTCTTTCTGATAGCAGAAAGGAAAGTAAGGGAGACTCAATGGTACTGGGAGCTGTGACTAACATTGAGCAGGGCAAAAGGGACCTAAACTCTTCATTCACATTGAATTTAATTTTGCTAACAATCTGAGTGAGCCTGCTACTGAATTTTTCTCCAGACAGCTTTTAGATAAATCCCTAGCCAACATCTTGATTTTGACCTTCTAGACCTTAAGCACGGAACCCAACAGAAGCCACCAACTTGATCTATGGAACTATGAGCTAATAAATATTGTGTCATAAGCTACTAAGTTTTTCATAAATTGTTATACAGCAATACATCTAATCTGATAAATTATGCTCCTTCCAAATAAGCAAACAAAAACCTATATAGCATATCACAATTAAAGGTGAAATATTTTTTACTTTGAAATTAAAACTTATTGGCCAGGTGTGGTGGCTCACACCTGTAATCCTAGCACTTTGGGAGGCCAAGGCAGGTGGATGACTTGAGGTCAGGAGTTCAAGACCAGCCTGGCCAACATGGTGAAACACTGTCTCTACTAAAAATACAAAAATTAGCCAGACATAGTGGCAGGCGCCTGTAATCCCAGCTACTCCAGAGTCTGGGGCAGGAAAATCACTTGAACCTGGGAGGCGGAGGTTGCAGTGAGCTGAGATTGGACCACTGCACTCCAGCCTGGGCAATAAGAGTGAAATCCCGTCTCAAAAAAAAAAAAAAAAGAAAGAAATTAAAAGTTATCAACACCTGTAATCAATGTTTTTGCTAGACATCTCAGCGAGTACAAATGAAGTGTCATTTTTCATAATTTTGAGCATAGAATCAGCAACTAAAAATAGGACCATCTAGAATTCTCATTGAATTCAAGGTTATACAAAATCAATTGTATTTCTATATACCAGCTACAGTGAATAAAATGAAAATAAGAAGAGAAAAATATAACATTGAAAATAAGAAAAGAAAAATATAACATTCATGCTAGTTTCTGGATCAGACACTATATTTACAGGAAAATCTTATCTAAACTGTGTCACCTCTCAAAGAATGGCATTTGAAATATTGTGGAATTTTTTCACAAGTTAGAACTTTCCAGTCTTAGAATTTTCACTCATCTAGGTCTTAATCAAAGTGACTTTCTTCCATGTTTAAAAGCTTTGTATTTTCACTTTCTATTTGCTCTGTGTTTCTGGCATGTCAGGATTTAACTAAATACAGGTAAATAGCAGGCATTTTTTAAGCCTGTGAACAGTCACTGCCTCCAGTGCCTCTTGCTGTGGATTGCTTGAGCCCTTTTTCATCCACCCTGGCTGTGACTTAGAATCACTGAGGGAAGCTGTGCAAAATATTGGTATCCAGACCTCACCCTCTGGCTTTGGGTACAAGCTCAGATTTATTTCAGCAGCTTTCAACGAGACTCTAACATACCTCCAAGGTAGAGAATCATTTGCTGAGGCTTATAAAACAGTAGTTCTTAACTATGGCTGCACATTAGACTCACCTGGAGAGCTTTTAAAAATACTGATGACTAGGCCCTACCCCAAATTAATTAAGTCAAAAATCTCTGAAGTATGTCTGTGATTGCAGTAGTTTTAAAAAGCTCTCCAGGTGATTCCAGTGTGCTGTCAGGATTGAGACTCTCTCTTACACAACCTGCTTCTTAGGAAAGTAGTTTCACTTATCACCACATTTGTTTCAGCTGGAGAATAACCTTCTCCAGGTTAATCAACTGATGTTGTTGATTCTCTTAGAAACAAGTGGAGATCTATGCCACTGGAGTTTGATTTTCAAGACACTGGCTTTCTATAATTTTTGAACATACTAAGTATGGATTAGCATTTATTTATATTTATTTTCCTAAAGTGATGGGATATGATGGCCCATTTACTTCTACTATTTCTATACTACATTCTTATTTATTTTTATAAATTTAGGGGGCACAAGTGCAGTTGTTACATGGCTATATCGTATAATGGTGAGATATGGGCTTTTAGTGTACCATCACCTGAATAGCGTACTTTGTACACAATACGTAGTATTTTATCCTTCACCCCCTCACCCATAGGCTGGCACATTCAAGAAGACTCAGTAATTTCTTATAACCTAACTTGCTTCTTAAATTGATGTTTCTCTCTCTCCTTGATTACATGTAGGGGCAGTATAATTTGTTGGCCAATCCATCTGGACTGCTATAACAGAATACCTGAGACTGGATAAATTATAAATAACAGAAACTTATTTCTTACTGTTCTGGAGGGTGGGAAATCCGAGATCAAGACACCAGCATCCACAAGGGCCTTCTTGCTACATCCTCAGCACCAGAAGGTGGAAGAGCAGGCCCTTATATAAGGGCACCTAATCCAATGAGGGAGAAGCCCTCGTCACCTAATCACCTCTTAAAGCCCCAACTCTTAACATCATCACATTGGCAACACCTGAATTTTGGAAAAGACACATTCAAACCATAAAGCTAACATTCTGTGCATTCATGCATTTTTAAAACAATTTTGCTTTATGCCCCAGGTGTATAATTTTCTAATATCATCCTTTAATTTTGTTTTGCATTCTCTCTTAGTGAGAAAAGGGATATTCAGAAATTGGGGTCTAATGAAAGCAACCACAGTTTGACAAAATCCTGTGCTCTTTCTTTTTTTTAAAAAAATAAATATTATTACTCCTTTTAGTCATAGGTATCTCATTATGTTGTCCAGGCTGCAGTGCAATGGCTATTCACAGGTACAATAATAGCATGCAACAGCATAGAGCTCTGGCCTTGAGTGATCCTCCTGCCTCAGGAGTCCCTGAGAAGCAGGGACTACAGGTACATGCCACCATACTTAGCTCTTCTTTTATTTGAATTGGATAATCCCCCACAGGAAATATACTGCCCTCAAAACATGCAACCCAGGTCTGAATATAATCTGTGATTTTCCTGCCTGCTCTCTGGTTCTGTATTTCACCTTTCCTATGTTGGCCTTAAGGTGTTAATCTAAGGCACAGTAAATGTCCATGTGCTCATTTTGTTATGGTTCTATCACTTTGAAACTAAAATACTTTTGCTTTGTTGAGGTGTTGATTTTTCTTTTTCTTTTCCACTGATCTCCTTGGTCTTCCCATATCCAATCTTTCCAGATTTTCTGCAAGCACTTTGTAAAGCCATCATCACTTGTACAGGGTAGCACCTCAATTGCCAATTATTCTAAATTATCTTTTCATGTCTTTAAGAAGCTTCCATGAATTTTTGCTTAGACTCTGGCTACTCCTGGAGATTATTTCAGATTCAACTTCTCTTTTTTCAAATTTTTCTAGTTCCCTACAGCTTTTACTGATTTAATGGCAAATCGATTTCCCCCTTTCCCACAGATATTTTAAGAGAAGCTAGAAAGGAGTATATGGTTTTCTCTTTCTATCTGCATATCACGATTTGTAAGATATAAAATAATCTTCAGGTCTATCTAGTTTTTTTCCTACGATGTGCACCTTTCTCCTAGCGAAATCTCTGTCTTTACCCTGAAAGTAAGAATTTTGCCTTTCTTTCTTTGGTTTTCATCCTTTACCACTCTTGGTATAAACACAAAGCTAATCTGTACTTTCTCACCTTTGTTAATACCTTCCACTTTTTTCACTTTATGTGCAAACTTGACTTCTCAGTTTTCACATAAAATTTAAAATTGCCTTTTTATTCTTTGTGTCTGTAATAAACTGAGTTTGTTATCTTGCTCCAAGCAGAGAATATGGCATGTCCTATTTCTGATTTGGGCTCCCTTTACTTTTTGGTTCATGAAATATCTCTCTTATTATGATTGAATTAGCTAAAATCCATAGTTAGAGCATGTATAAATATACTGAGCCAAGTTGGAAACATGCAGGGAAAGCAACCTTTAAGAGCTTATAAAAGTCATCTGAGTTGAAGAATTTAGCCTTTTCTCAGATTACTCCTTTGGAAGTGAATGCAGTTTAAAAAACAAACACAAACACGAAAAACAACATAAATCGGTTGGCTTAGGTATGTGCAGATTGGTTCTTCTTAGAAGAAATAGATCTTAGTTGTTAGAAAACCAGACTAAAAAAATCTGAAAAAAATACATTTGTGTTCTGCCTCCTAATTTCTAAGAGGGCTACAAAACGAGACTCCTTTTTAAAAATGCAATCCTTGCCCCAAGCAACTCAGCAAATATTGGACCAATATACACCAGGGAAAGCTGCAGAAGCCTCTCCTTTAGAACCTACATCATTTATAGTTTGAGCTTTTTCTGATTCTGATTGATCTGTTTTTGTGAGGCTGGTAAGGCCCTACTATGGCTGAATTTTTCTCGTTGAGACTCCTAAGAACTCCTACAATTTGCAAAGACTCAGCAAGTTGTGTAAGGCTAATTCATTCAAACCATCCAGTAATCAGTAGGCAAAGTCAGTTTTAACACTGAAACAAATCCCAGAACTCCTGGTACTGGAAGTGATATTTTAAGAACACACCAGTTAGTACTAAATTATAATACTTTGGGAAAGGGTTTTTTTCTATGAAAATATCATAGGTGACCTAGCACTTAAAATCTACTTGGATATGGAGTTACTAGGCAACTTCAAAAAACATCCATGTAGAACAATCTAAACTGCTGCAAACCACCAGGTTTCAACTATAATTTTATTGGCATTATATTTCCAAATTTTCATTTCCTTACCAAATCTCAGTCTTTAACCCAATGTTTCATTTTTCTGAAGTAAAATTACCTCTATGTACCATACCCCTATACCTTGCAGGGACAGGACTAAACCTTTAGCATATGAAGCATGAAGGAAAAAAGCAGAATGTATGCTGTTTTATCTCTGTTGCTTTCTAAGAGGAGGAGGCAGAAGCAACTGAGATAGAGACATGCCCATCGTCCTCTCCTAAACTCATCTTTCCCCTAGAAAGGAGCGAGGAGGTAAGGATTGACCACACATTTTACTATACAATGGAGCTTCCTCCACAAGTTCCATTGTAAGTAGGGAAAAAGTTTGTTCTCTGCGTTATGACCCCTTCCCTTCCAAAAAAACTTGTGATTACAAGCTGAAAGACAACTTGGAAATTTCTTGGGAATTTTACTGCAAATAATTACTGATTTAATTTCCAGGTTAAATTATTTTTTGCCTAAAGGTTTTGTCCAAAGGAAAAAAAATAAGTTAATAAATCCGATGCCAGATCACATCTAGAACATTGTTCTCTGAAAACTATAGGCCTGCTTTTGTACTGAGATGAAAGATGCTTCTCCAGGGATTAGGAATTTCAGTTTAGGCATGGCTATAGGTGGGCTGAACAAGAAGACCTAGAGTTCCCAGGCTATGGTTTATATGTGAGGAAATAACAGGATGGAATCTCTAGAAAAACTTACATGATTCTTTAAACGTATGGTAATCAGAGAGTTTGTCTACAGTCAGGCTTCATTTTCATACCTCAGAGAAGAGGGATGGTTTTTAGCCCAGTTGCCTCCCACTTCTTACTGGTCCACCAAGTTTGGGAGACCCTACTGTCTTTCCTTTGTAGGTGCCAAGGAGTACACAGCTTTCTATGTTTTCTTTTAAATTTATCTCTTGTATAAATATAAGCCTGAATTTTATTGAGGTTTTATTTTTAAATCCATTTGAATAAGAAAAGAAAAATGATGATTAGTCTAAGAAGACTCGGTAAACTGAGAAAGAAAGATTAGGCATAAAGTTTAGGTTATGAATTTCCATTAAGTAGAACTGATGGAACAGAAAGTTTGAATACAAAGATATGGGCAAAGATACTTCAGGCAAATGAAAGCAAAATGAAAGCAAAAGTGGCACTATCAATATAAGACAGAATAGACTTCAAGGACAATGTCATTAAATAGGACAAAGATTTTTACTATAAAATAATAAAAGGTGAAAGCAGAGAATAATCTATAGTCATAAAACTTTATGCACCAAACAATGTACCACACAAATCTATGGATGCCTAAGAACACAGAGAAGCATGTATAAAAAATAATTTATAGCAGTTGATAGTATAATACCTCTTGCAGAATTTGACATGTCAAGTTGAAAAGGAAAGTTAGGTGAATAATATAGTATTTTAATAGATATACATAGATACATATATATTTCAGAAAGAGAATTTTCTTGTGTTCTTGGAATAGTTAAAAAATTGATTAACATATATTTGCAAGAAAAAAAAACTTATGAATCATAGGACACAATTTTGTGAAAATTTGTGGAGCACATTTGAAATAAAATGGGTATTTCTTGGTAGAATAAATCAAAGTTGCTGCTAGTAATTGAAGAAACTGTGAGAAAATAATAACCAAAACAAGGTTGAAAAATAAAGATAAACATGGTCTTAAAGGCAAATTATGTTCAAATTTTAAAAACAATATTCCCTATGTTGTTTAGTCTAAGTTAAAGAAAAATACAAAAAATGTATTAGTTCTGATTAGGATTCCTAGACAACTTAATGCCAAAGTCTGATGGATATTGTGGAAATCTCTTAATAGAGACAGAGCTAATACCCTTTATAAAATAATAGCAAAATAAATCTGGAAGTGTATTAAAAATACTAATTCACAATGACCAAGTATAAAATTGCATATGGTTCACCACTATGGAGAAAAACAGAATAATTTATGACATCAATGTAACAAAGAAGTTAACAATACAGTTGTATCAATAGACACTGAGATGACATTGATGAAATTCAGCAACCATTTCTAAATAAAACACTACATTAAACATGACTAGAAGAAAACTACTTTAAATAATAAACCTTTATCAAACAAATATAAACAGAAAATATATAAACTGTAAAATGTTAAAACTACTACTAAAATTAAGGCTATAACAGTATCACCTTTAGGACTACTATTATTCATCATGGCTGCTGACTGATCAAGGTGGTGGTTGCTGAAGACTGGAGTGGTTTTGGTAATCTCTTAACATGAAAGGACAATAAAGTTCACTAAATCAATTGACTTTTTCTTTTATCAAAGATGCTTATGTGGAATTCCGTGCTGTTTGATAGTATTTTATCCACAGTAGGACTTTCTCGCAAATTAGAGATAATCTTCTCAAAGCCTACCACATTTTACCAACTAAGTTTTTTATAAAATTCCAAATCCTTTGTTGTCATTTAAAGGATGTAAACAGCCTCTTCACCAGGAGTAGATTCCATCTCAAGAAACCACTCTCATCCATAAGAAGCATTTCCTCATCCCTTCAGGTTTGATCATGGTATAACATAACTCAATCCCATTTCAGACTTCACTTCTAATTCTAGTTCTTTTGCTATTTCTATCACATCTACCATTACTTTCTCTACTGAAGGCTTGAAATTCTCAAAGTCATCCATGCGAGTTGGAATCAACTTCTTTCAAACTCCTATTAATGTTGATATTTTGATATCCTCCCAAGAATGACAAATGTTCTTACTGGCACCCAGAATGATGAACCCTTTACAGAAGGTTTTTAATTTTATTTTTCCAGATTCATCAGGGGAATCACTATTTGGGGCAAATAGAACTTTACAAAATGTAATTTCTAAGTAAAAGACTTGAAATTTGAAATTGCTCTTTGATCCATGGGCTGCAGAACACCCATTTCAATTGTCAAATATTATTAAAAATTACATTTTATAAGGCTATACTTGCCATAGGATACAGTCCATGAAAACAATATTTATCTCCTTGTACTTCTTCATCAAAGTTTTTGATTGACAAGGCATATTGTCAATTACCAGTAATATTTTGAAAGAAATCTATCTTTCTAATCAGTAGGTCTCAACATTGGGCTTAAAATATTCAGTAAACCATGCTATAAACAGATGTACTGTCATCTAGGCTTTGTTTTTCCATTTACAAAGCACAGACACAGTAGATTTTGCATAATTCTTAAGGTTCCTAGGATTTTGAAAATGATAAATAGCATTGGCTTAAACTTAGGCACCAGCTGCATAACTCCCTAACAATACAGTCAGCCTGTCCCTTGAAACTTTGAAGGAACTGACTTCTCCTCTCCAGCTATGAAAGCCCTAGATGCTGTCTTCTTTTAATAGAAGCTGCTTTGTATACACTGAAAGCTGTTATTTAGTATAGTCACCTTCATCAGTGACCTTAGCTAGATCTTCTGTATAGATTGCTGCAGCTTTTTTATCAGCACTTGCTGCTGCACCTTGCACTTTTATGTTATAAATAAGGTTTCTTTTCCTAAACTTCATGAACCAACTTCTGCTACTTCCCAACTTTTCTTCTGTAGCTTCCTCACCTCTCTCAGTTTTCAGACAATTTAAGAGAGGTAAGGCCTTCATCTGGCTTAGGCTTTGGCTTTAGGGAAAGTTGTAGCTGTTTGATCTTCTCATCAGAACACTTAAACTTTTTCCATCTCAGTCATAAGGCATTTCACTTTTTTATTAGTCTTGCGTTCACTGGAGTAGCATGTTTAATTCTTTCCAGAACTTTTCCTCTGCATTCATAGCTTGGCTGTTTGGCACAAGAGGGCTAGCTTTCAGCCTATCTTGGCTCTTGACACGCCTTCCTCATTAAGCTTAATCATTTATTGTTTTTGACTTAAAGTGGGAGACATGAGACTCTTCATTTCACTTGAACACTTAAAGGCCCTTGTATGGTTATTAATTGGCCTAATTTGAATATTGTTGCATCTCAGAGAATAGACATATTCTATGACAGGGAGAGACAGGGGAATGGCCAGGCAGTAGAGCAATCAGAACACACACAACATTTATTGATTATGTTCACTGTCTTATATGGGCACAGTTTGTGGCACCCCAAAACAATTACAATAGTAATCCTAAAGATCACTGATCATGGATTACCATAATAAATGCATACATTGCTAAAAAGTATGACATATTGGAAGTATCATCAAAATGTGACAGAGACATGAAGTGAGCACAAGCTGTGGTAAGATGGTGCAGTGACAATGGACTTGCTGAACACAGGATTGCCACAAACTTTCAATGTGTAACAAAGGCAATATCTGTTATGTGCAATAAAGTGAAGTTCAATAAAATGAGTATGCCTGTTCCTTATTCCAAATATTATGTTAGAACAAAATAACTTCTATCAGTAGACCCAACACTTAAAAATCTTAGGGAGTTGGCCGGGCGCAGTGGCTCACGCCTGTAATCCCAGCACTTTGGGAGGCCGAGGCAGGTGGATCACGAGGTCAACAGATCGAGACCATCCTGGTCAACATGGTGAAACCCTGTCTCTACTAAAAATACAAAAAATTAGCTGGGCATGGTGGCACGTGCCTCTAATCCCAGCTACTCAGGAGGCTAAGGCAGGAGAATTGCCTGAACCCAGGAGGCGGAGGTTGCGGTGAGCCAAGATCATGCCATTGCACTCCAGCCTGGGTAACAAGAGCGAAACTCCATCTCAAAAAAAAAAAAAAAAAAAAACTTAGGGAGTTATTTTGATTTGGCAGGAGTAAATAATTTCTAGTTAAGACCATGTCAGCTTTTGTGTCCACAACAAAGAAAAGCAAGAATGCATAAAATATAAGTAGGGAAACCTATGAGAATATGTTTAGGCTTAAAACTAAACATATATCTTTATTAGAAATTAAAGAGATAATAATGTGCAGAATAGGATGAAACCGTAGAACTCTTTGGCTGAGTCAGAAGCAAGCAAAGGTGGTTGAGCCTTCTACTCCTGCACAGGGATGAAGACAAAATGCCCCACTACGTAAGAGGCTGGAATTAGGATCCCTGCTTGAACATACACCTGAAACACAGTCTGAATAAGCTGGAGCTAGACTTTATGTGAACTTACATGCTAGAGGAAACCCACACACATCTTATAGTATAGGTGGAGGGTGATGCAAGCTGAGACAATGAGTGGATCTCTGGTCTCTCCAATATTAATACAGGAAGAAACTAATGAATTGGGGGCACCAGGAGACTGGGGCTAAATGAACTTAGTCAAATAAACTTCAGTGGACTAAATAAAATAAAACTAAGCTTAAAAAAAAATAAGGTTTGTTTTATTCAGAAGTCTTTCTGAGGATTACAGACTGAGTCCTGTAGCCTGGGAGCAGTTCTTTCAGACTGATCCAAGACAGTCTTTTAAATCACAGTTTATAAGATTTAAACTATACTGGTGGTGAAGATTCAATATGTGCAAAAGCACATCAAAGTTTGGCTATAAGAGTACATCTGGTTACAGATTATAAAAGTACATTTGATCATAGATTGGAGAAGCATAATCACTATCGCTGACAGGCATTATCATATGTGTAGGAAGAAGTCAGGCCAGGGTCCTTTCTCTTTTAAGGAATGCAGTGACTTAGGTCAGCGATGCAGGGGGCTGAGTGCTCTATCCTGTTTTATCTGCAAAGAATTATTCAGGAGAACTGCATTTTTAACACAGAGTCAGCAGTTCAAGCAGAAATGAGCAAATATGCTTCTGTCTTTTACTTTTTTTCACACTTCCAAAGTACAGGAACAAAATAAGAAACATTTTGAAATATGATTTTTTTTTTTGGTAGTGAAAGAAAATACCACTCATAGAAAGAGAAAAAACATTATGAAACCAATTGACAACCCACCAAGAAGCCCTAAAAAGAAATAATTATTGTCAGATACAGAAAAATATTTTAAGAAATCCTGAAATTTAAAAGTAGGGTTTTTAAATGAAAAATTTCTTCAGTGGGTGAGGTATGATTAACTTTGGGCATAGTTGACAAGAAGATTATTTACTAGAACTACCATATGACCCAGAAATTCCTCTTCTGGGTATATGCTCACAGAAAATGTAGTAGGTACCTGAGATAGCTGCACTCCAATTTTCATTGCAACACTATTCACAATGGCCAAGACATGAAATCAACCTAGGTGTTTAATGACAGATAAATGGGTAAAGAAATTATGAAATAATATTCCACCAATGGAATATTATTCAGTCTTACAAAAAAATACTACCATTTGCAAGAATATAGATACACCTAGAGAACATTATGCTAAGTAAAATAAGCCAGGACAGAATAAAAAGATCTCATTTATATGCAGAATCTAAAAAGAAAAAAGTTGACTAGATAGAAATGAAGAGTAAAGAGGAGTTTACCACAAATCAGGCAGTGGAAATGGAAAGATACGAGTCAAAGGGTACAAATTTAGAGTTAGTTATGTAAGATATATAAGTCTAGAGATCTAATGTATAGCAGGGAGAGTATAGTTAATAATGTATTAAATATTGACAATTTTCTGCCAACAGATTTTAGGTGCTCTTACCACACACATGCATGAAAGGTAACTATGGAAGGTAGATATGTTAAAATTTTTACCTATAGTAATTATTTCACTATGATACTTATATCAGAACCTCAAGTTGTATATCTTAAATTTATACAACAGAAAATCCAATAAAGGATTAATAAATGTCCTGGTATAATTTGATTGATGATGGAAGAAAAAAAATAGACATATTCCTTCTACCATTAAAGACCATAAATTTCAAATGCATCAAATTTTGAAAATTTAGATGAAAACGTCTAAGAAATTTTGAAAAATATTTAGAAGAAAAACTTTAAGATGCTTTGTATAGTCTTCTGGTATGTTCAGCTTTTAAGTAAGGTGGAAAACACATAGGCTGTAAGTAAATATATATGTATATTAAATATTGTTCCATACTGAGAACTACATAAAGTCAAAATGCAAATAAACTATTTGCAACATTCATATGCAAATAGATTCTATAAGCTGGTAAATAAAAGGCAAATAAAATAGAGGAATGGGCAAAAAACGTTAACAAATAAGTAAAAACCAGATGGTCATTAAAAATATTTTCTGACTAGAAGTCAGGAAAATATAAGTTATGAGTACAATGAGAATATTTTTTTCATGTACAAAATTGGTGAATATGATAAAATTGACATTCAATATTGGATAGTATGATGAATATTTGTAATCTCATCGATTAGTGGTGAAAACATGAATGATTGCAATAGAAACAGAACAGGAATGCTATATAGTAATATTTATATAATGTAAAGTATATTTTAACCTATGAATCCCACATTTTTGTTATCTATTCTATAGAAATAAACATGCCAGTAGAAAAGATTGAGCAGTACTTACAATGAAAACATGAAAATCTTTTAGCCCAACTAGTAAAACACTGGGAAAATATGTTGAAATAGACCATTCTTATGCTGCTAATAAAGATATACCTGAGACTGGTTAGTTTGTAAAGGAAAGAGGTCTAATTGACCCACAGTTCAGCATGGCTGGGGAGGTTTCAGGAAACTCACAATCATGTGAAGGGGAAGCAAACATGTTCTTTATTACATTGCTGCAGCAAGAAGAAGGAAGAAAAGCCCCTTTTAAGACCATCAGGTCTCATGAGAATTCACTCACTATCATAAAAACAGCATGTAAATATCTGCCCCCATGATTAAATTATCTCCCACCAGGTCCCTTCCAGGATATGTGGGGGTCATGGGAACTACAATTCAAGATGAGATTTGGGTGAGGACACAGCCAAATTGTATCATTCCACCCCTGACCCTTCCCAAATCTCATGTCCTTACATTTCAAAACACAACCATGCCCTTCCCACAGCCCCCCAAAATCTTACTCATTCCAGCATTAACTCAAAAGTCCAAGTCCAAAGTTTCATCTGAGACAAGGCAAGTCTTTTCCACCCATGAGCCTGCAAAATCAAAAGCCAGTTAGTTACTTCCTAAATATAATGGGGGTAAAGGCACTGACTGCATAAATACAGCCTTTCCAAATGGGGGAAATTGGCCAAAACAAAGGTGCTACAGGCCACATGCATATGCAAAATCTAATAGGCAATCATTACACCTTAAAGTTCCAAAATGATCTTTTTTTGATTCCATGTCTCACATACGGTGTGCACTGCTGCAAGAGGTGGGCTCCCATGGCCTTCTGCAGTTCTACCCTTGTGACTTTGCAGGGAAGAGCTCTCCTCATGGCTGCTTTCATGGGCTGATGTTGAGTGTTTGTGGCTTTCTTATGCACACAGTACAAGCTGTCTGTGGAGCTACCATTCTGTGGTGTGGAGGAAGGTGGCCCTCTTCTCACTGCTATACCAGGCAGTATCCCAGTGGAAACTCTGTGTGGGGGGTCTGACCCCACAATTCCCTTCCAAACTGCCCTAGCAGAGGTTTTCCATGAGGGTTTTCTCCCCGAAGCAAACTTTTGCCTGGGCATCCCAGCATTTCCATACATCCTCTGAAATCTAGTCAGAAGTTTCCAAACATCAGTTCTTGACTTCTGTGTACTCACAGTCTCAACAACATGTGTAAGCTGCCAAGGCCTGGGGCTTGCACCCTCTGAAACAGTTGCCTGAGCTGTATGTTGGCCCCTTTTAGCCATGGCTGGAGGTGAAGCAGCTGGCACACAGGGCACCATGTCTCAAGGCTGCATAGAGCAGGGGTGCCCTGGACCTGGCCAAAGAAATCATTTTCATCCTCCTAGACCTCCAGGCCTGTGATGGGAGGGACTGCTGTGAAGGTCTCTGACATTCCCTGGAGACATTTTTCCCCATTGTCTTGGTGATTAACATTTAGCTCCTTGTTACTTATGCAAATTTATGCTGCTGTATTGAATTTTTCCCAAGAAAATGGAATTTTCTTTTCTATTGCATTATCAGGCTTCAACTTTTCCAAAGTTTTATGCTCTGCTTCTTCTTGAATGCTTTGTCCCTTAGACATGTCTTCCACCAGATACCTGAAATCATCTCTCTCAAGTTCAAATTTCCATAGATCTCCAGTCTCTTTGCAGAGCAAGAATGACCTTTACTCCAGTTCCCAACAAGTTTCTCATCTCCATCTGGACAAGTTCCTCATCTCCATCAGCCTGGACTTTATTGCCCATATCATTATCATTTGGCATTTTGGTCAAAGCCATTCAACAAGTCTCTAGGAAGTTCCAAACTTTCCCACATTTTCTTGTCTTCATCTGAGCTCTCCAAATTGTCCCAGCCTCTGCTTGTTACCCAGTTCCAAAGTTGCTCTTACATTTTTGGGTATTTTTACAGCGCCCACTCTTGGTACCAATTTACTGTATTAGTCTGTTCTCATGTTGCTAACATAGATACACCTGAGACTTGGTAATTTATAAAGAAAATTTATTTTATTGACTCACAGTTCAGCATGATAGGGAAGGCCTCAGGAAACTTACTATCATGGCAAAAGGGGAAGCAAAGATACCCTTTTCACAAGGCAGCAGCAAGGATAAGTGCCAAGCCAAAGGAGGAAAAGCCCTTTATAAATCCATCAGATATCATGAGAATGTACTCACTATCATGCGAACATCATGAGGGTAACTGCCCTTATGATTAAACTACCTACCACTGGGTCCCTCCCATGACTTGTGAGGGTTATGGAACTACATTCAAGAAGAGATTTTGTTGGGGATACAGTCAAACCATACCATATGCCTACTAAGGCAGCAGAATTGGCTGGTTACTGTTGAGTTGTGCTTATGCTCTGTAAGGATAATGAGAGATGAGAGTTGTTAACAGCCAAGTTTGATAACCACAATGCCCAAGCTGTGGCTTATAAAGAGGACCTCATCACCTCTAGTAGGAGGACAGACTTAATTGGTAAAGTAACCTGAAGGTCTAATTTTGAGAGCTGCAGAGCTTGATAGATTATTGAATTCCCAACCAAGGTGGGTTATGCTGAGGTCAGGATGCTGATGAGGAAAACCGGGAATCCTGAAAACATGAGTGGAGACATCTGGAACCCAACTGGTGACATGCTGACATGAAAAAGGAGAAAAGACTATACAACTAATAAATTCCAAGAATTAGCTGGCATGTGCCAGCAGCACATGCCACAAAAAATTCTCTGGACTTTCTTGTCTGAAATTGGATGTTGAAGGTGCTCGATCAAGGAACTGGAATGTTAGGCTGAAATTCAGGCATTCATTGACATGAGAACATTTTCTTGAGAAAAGATTTAACACCCTAGCAAGGACGCTGGGGGATAGGTAAAACTCACTGCCCACTGCTGGGTGGCTCTTAGAAATCTGGAATAAACACTGACCACTTCTCAGTGACATCAAAATGCCTGTTTTTCCTAGCAGAGCATTAAAAAAGGAACACAAAGGCTGAGAAAAGGAAATGATAAAGCTTGCTTAGTAGGTCAAGCCAGATGTATTAGGTGAGGCCAGAAAAATCCACCAGAGGAGTATGCTCCATGCAAGGGGCTCAGAGACTACATCTACCAAGGCCATCAGGAATGTGTTGCTGAGAGGGACACCAACATCAGTAAGAAGTGCAGTGGTGGCTCTTCTCTGCAAGCCAGGCATGCAGGTGGGAGAGGCACTCATATAACTGAGCCCATTAACATCCTTTGGGATGAAGAATCCCAAAGTAATAGAGGTCAAATAGAAGTGGTTAATCACCAGAAACCAGGAGCCCACAGGGTTCATAAAATAGGTAAGGTAGGAGGAGTAGGAGGAGAAGCCCTAAGGTCTTGACCAGCAGTGAATTATAGAGATGGAGAATAGAGAACAGTGTCTTTAGAGGCAAAATAAATGGACAACCAATAAGAGTTAAATTGCGGGAGGAGATTCACGATGGCACAGTAAGAACAACCCAGGATTGCAGCTCTCAGTGAAAGTGCAGAGGGTGAGTCAAAGCCACATTTCCAGATGGATCTTCGTTGCCCACAGAATGGAGAAATTCCCAGGTGTAGGAGAGACACGGGATGCCAGCACAGCTGTTTTAGATGGTGCAGCCACTTCAGCCAGCACCACAGCGCAGTGGCACTCCACAACACACTGCACAAAATGCACTGGTCCGGATGCCCTGTTAAACTGGCAATCTGAGACTTGGGAGGGAAGATTAGCATATCCATCTGATTAAACGGGACTTGGAAAGTGAGCCAGACCAGGAGACTCCTGGGAAGCGGCGTTTGAGCTAGCGCAGTGGGTCCCTGCACGGGAAATCACACAGATCCTGGTGCCCTAACAGCAGCTGACTGAGAGTCAACCATTCAACTTAAAAAAAAAAAAAAAAAAAGGCGCTTTGAGGCGGGGAGCCAGGGGAGCAGGATCGGTGGGTTTCACCCCCACAGGGGCAAACAAAACGGCGATTCAAAACGCTCTGGGTGGAGAGTTTCACTGCAGGCACAGCTGAACCCAGGGCAGTGCAGCTTGGTGGGGGAGGGATGTCCACCATTACTGCAATCTGCCCCTACTGAGGTACACTCCCATTGCTGACACAGCCTCCATTGCCGAGGCAACCTGCCATAACAGAGAGACTCTGCTGCAGGGTGGAGCCTGTGGCAGCAGGGCGGCGACTGCAGCAGCAGGGCAGAGCCCACAGCAACAGCGCAGACCCCACGCAAGCAGGGTGGAGCCTCGGCAGGCAAATAGTGACTAGACTGCCTCCTAGCTGGGCAGGACAGTGCAACGGACACTCATAAAGAAAGGCCCAATCCCCCGACACAGAGCACCTGAGGAAAAAAAGGGGTTTTATGAGTTCTGCTGCAGCAGACTTAAACGTACCTGCCTGACAGCCCTGAATGAACAACGGAACTCACAGCTCAGCACTTGAGCTCCTATTAAGTACAGACTGTCTCCTCAAGCAGCTCCCTGACCCCTGTATATCCAAAAAGTCATCACAAAAAGGACTGATCAGACTGACATTTGGCAGGCATCAGTCTGGGACAAAGATAGCAGGAAAAGAAACTGGTAGCATCCCCCACTGTTCTGCAGCTGCTACAGGTGTACCCCAGACAAGCAGGGCCTGGAGTGGACCTCAGCACTTGTACAGCAGAGAGGCTAGACTGGTAGAAGAAAAACCAAGTAAAAGAAATACATCATCATCAACAATCTGGGCATCCACTCAGAGACCCAATCGAAAAGTCAGCAACTACTCAGACGGCAGGTGGATAAATCCACAAATGTGGGAAGAAACCAATGAAAAAAGGAGGAAAACACCCGAAACCAGAACACCTCACCTCCTGCAAAGAACCAAAACTCCTCACCAGCAAGGGAACAAAGCTGGACAAAGAATGACTATGATGAAATGACAGAATTAGACTTCAGAAGGTAGGTAATGAGAAACTTCTGTGAGCTAAAAGAACATGTTTTAAATCAATGCAAAGAAACTAAGAACCTTGAAAAAAGATTTGAAAAAAGATTCGAGAAAATGATAACAAGAATGGATAACTTAGGAATATGAATGAATTGAAGGAGCTGAAAAACACAACACGAGAATTTCATGTAGCATGCATAAGTTTCAACAGCCGAATTGACCAAGCAGAAGAAAGAATATCAGAAGTAGAAGATCAATTCAATGAAATAAACGAGAAACTAATATTAGAGAAAAAAACAAAAAAAGGAATGAACAAAGTATCCAAGAAATGGGGGACTATGTGAAGAGAGTTAACCTACGTTTGATAGGTGTACCAGAATGTGAGGAAGAGAACGAATCCAAGCTGGAAAATACCCTTCAGGATATTATCCAGGAAAATTTCCCCAACCTAGCAAGGCAGGCCAACACTCAAATCCAAGAAATACAGAGAACACCACAAAGATATTCCACAAGAAGGGCAACCCCAAGGCACATAATCGTCAGATTCACCAGGGTTGAAATGAAGGAGAAAATACTAAGGGCAGCCAGAGAGAAAGGTTGGGTTACCCACAAAGGGAAGCCCATCAGACTCACAGCAGATCTCTTGGCAGAAACTCTACAAGCCAGAAGAGAGTGGGGGCCAATATTCAACATCCTTAAAGAAATGAACTTTCAATCCAGAATTTCATATCTAGCCAAACTGAGTTTCATAAGTGAAGGAAAAATAAAATCCTTTGTGAACAAGCAAGTACTCAGAGATTTTGTCACCACCAGGCCTGCTTTACAAGAGCTCCTGAAAGAGGCACTACACATAGAAAGGAACAACCAGTACCAGCCATTCCAAAAACACACTAAATGCTAAAGAGCATCAACAAAATTAAGAATCGACATCAACGAACAGGCAAAACAGCCAGCTAGCATCAAAATGGCAGTATCAAATTCACACATAACAATATTAACCCTAAATGTAAATGGGCTAAATGCACAAATCAAAAGACATAGACTGGCAAATTGGATAAAAAACCAAAACCCATCAGTGTGCTGTATCCAGAAAACCCATCTCACATGCAAGGATACACAAAGGCTCAAAATAAAGGGGTGGAGGAAGATTTTCCAAGCAAATGGAGAGCAAAAAAAAAGCAGGAGTTGCAATTCTCGTCTGTGATAAAATAGACTTTAAAGCAACAAAGATCAAGAGACAAAGAAGGTCACTACATAATGGTAAAAGGATCGATACAACAAGAAGAGATAATGATCCTAAATAGATGTGAACCCAACACAGGAGCACCAAGATACATAAGGCAAATTCTTAATGAATTACAAAGAGACTTAGACTCCCACACAATAATAGTGGGAGACTTTAACACTCCACTGTCAATATTAGACACATCAACCAGACAGAAAATTAACAAGGATATCCAGGGCTAGAACTCAGACCTGGAAAAAGCGAACCTGATAGACATTTACAGAACTCTCCACCCCAAATCCATGGAATATACATTCTTCACAGCTCCATATCATACCTACTCTAAAATTGACCACATAATTGGAAGTAAAGCATTCCAGCAAATGCAAAACAACTGAAATCATAACAAACAGTCTCTCAGGCCATAGTGCAATGAAGTTAGAACTCAGAACTCAGAAACTAACCCAGAACCACACAGCTTCATGGAAACTGAACAACTGGCTCTTGAATGTTGACTGGATAAACAATGAAATGAAGGCAGAAATAAAGAAGTTCTTCGAAACTAACGAGATCGAAGACACAATATGCCAGAATCTCTGGGACACATTTAAAGCAGTCTCTAGAGGAAAATATATAGCAATAAGTGCCCATATGAGAAGAGTGGAGAGATCCAAAATTGACACCCTATCATCAAAGTTGAAAGAGCTAGAGGAGCAAGATCAAAAAAACTCAAAACCTAGCAGAAGACAAGAAATAACTAAGATCAGAGCAGAACTGAAGGAGATAGAGACACAAAAAACCCTTCAAAAAATCTATAAATCCAAGAGCTGGTTTTTTGAAAAGATCAACAAAATAGACGGACCACTAGCCAGACTGATGAAAAAGAAAAGAGAGAACAACCAAATAGATGCAATAAAAAACAACAAGGGGAAATCACCACAGATTCCACAGAAATTCAAACCATCATCAGAGAATATTACAAACAACTCTATGCACATAAACTAGTAAACCTGGAAGAAATGGATAAATTCCTGGACACCTGTGTCCTCCCAAGCCTAAACCAGGAGGAAGCTGAAACTATGAATAGACCAATAACAAGGTCTGAAGTCGAGGCAGCGATTAAGAGCCTACCACACAAAAAAAGCCCAGGTCCAGATGGGTTCACAGCCGAATTCTATCAGACACACAAAGAGGAGCTGGTACCATTCCTTCTGAAACTATTCCAAATAATACAAAAAGAGGGAAACCTTTCCAAATCATTTTATGAGACCAACATCATCCTGTTACCAAAACCCGGCAGAGACCCAACAAGAAAAGAAAACTTCAGGCCAATATCCATGATGAACATAGATGCAAAAATCTTCAATAAAATACTGGCAAGCTGATTACAACAGCACATCAAAAAACTTATCCACCATAATCAAGCAGGATTCATCCCGGGGATGCAAGGCTGGTTCAACATACCCAAGTCTGTAAACATAATTCACCACATAAACAGAACCAAAAACAAAAACCACATGATTATCTCAATTGATGCAGAGAAGGCATTCGACAAAATTCAACAGCCCTTTATGCTAAAAAACCTCAATAAACTCGGTATCGATGGAACGTATCTCAAAGTAATAAAAGCAATTTATGACAAACCAACAGCCAATATCATACTGAATGGACAAAAACTGGAAGCATTCCCTTTGAAATCCGGCACTAGACAAGGATGCCCTCTCTCACCACTCCTATTCAATATAGTGCTGGAAGTTCTAGCCAGAGCAACCAGGCAAGAAAAAGAAATCAAGGGTATTCAAAGAGGAAAGGAGGAAGCCAAATTGTCTCTATTTGCAGATGACATGATAGTATATCTAGAAGACCCCATTGTCTCAGCCCAAAAACTCCTGAAACTGATCAGCAACTTCAGCAAAATCTCAGGATATAAAATCAATGTGCAAAAGTCACAAGCATTCCTATACACCAATAACAGACTTAAAGAGAGCCAAATCAAGAATGAACTGCCATTTACAATTGCTACAAAAGTAATAAAATACCTAGGAATACAACTTACAAAGAACGTAAGGGACCTCTTCAAGGAAAACTACAAACCACTACTCAATGAAATAAGAGAGGACACAAACAGATGGAGAAACATTCCATGTTCATGGTTAAGAAGAATCAATATCTTGAAAATGGCTATACTGCCCAAAGTAATTTACAGAATCAACACTATCCCCATCAAGCTACCATTGACTTTCTTCACAGAACTGGAAAAAACCACCATGAACTTCATATGGAACCAAAAGAGAGCCCGCATAGCCTAGTCAATTCTAAGCAAAAAGAACACAGCAGGAGGCATCACACTACTGGACATCAAACTACACTACAAGGCTACAGTAATCAAAATAGCATGGTACTGGTACCAAAACAGAGATATAGACCAATGAAACAGAACAGAGGCATCCGAGGCAACACAAGATATCTACAACCATACAATCTTTGATAAACCTGTCAAAAACAAGAAATGGGGAAAGGATTCCCTGTTTAATAAATGGTGTTGGGAAAACTGGCTTAGCCATGTGCAGAAAGCAGAAACTGGACCCCTTCCTGACACCTTACACTAAAATTAACTCCATATGGATTAAAGACTTAAACATAAGACCTGGCACTATAAAAACCCTAGAAGAAAATCTAGGCAAAACCATTCAGGACATAGGAGTAGGCAAGGACTTCATGAACAAAACACCAAAAGCATTGGCAACAAAAGCCAAAATAGACAAATGGGACCTAATCAAACTCCACAGCTTCTGCCCGGCAAAAGAAACAGTCACTAGAGTGAATCGGCAACCAACAGAATGGGAAAAAAACTTTTGCAGTTTACCCATCTGACAAAGGGCTGATATCCAGAATTTACAAAGAACTCAAACAGATTTACAGGAAAAAAACAAACAAGCCCATTCAAAAATGAGCAAAGTATATGAACAGACACTTTACAAAAAAACACATACATGAGGCCAACAAACATATGAAAAAATGCTCATCATTAGAGAGATGCAAATCAAAACCACATTGAGATACCATCTCACACCAGTTAGAATGGCAATCATTAAAAAATCTGGAGACAACAGATGCTGGAGAGGATGTGGAGAAATAGGAACACTTTTACACTGTTGGTGGGAATGTAAATTAGCTCAACCATTGTGGAAGACAGTGTGGTGATTCCTCAAGGCCTTAGAAATAGAAATTCCATTTGACCCAGCAATCCCATTACTGCGTATATATCCAAAGGACTATAAATCATTCTACTATAAAGACACATGCACACGAATGTTCATTGCAGCACTGTTTACAATAGCAAATACCTGGAACCAACCCAAATGCCCATCAATGATAGACTGCATTGGGAAAGTGTGGCACATGTACACCATGGAATATTATGCAGCAATAAAAAATGATGAGTTCGTGTCATTTGTAGGGACGTGGATGAATCTGGAGAACATCATTCTCAGCAAACTGACACAAAAACAGAAAATGAAATACCACATATTCTCACTCATAGGCAGGTGATAAAAAATGAGAACACATGGACACAGGGAAGGGAGTACTAAACACTGGGTTCTATTGGGGAGAATATGGGAGGGACAGTGGGGGGGAGCTGGGAAGGGATAGCCTGAGGAGAAATGCCAAATGTGGGTGAAGGGGAGGAAGGCAGCCATACACACTGCCATGTGTGTACCTATGCAACTGTCTTGCATGTTCTGCACATGTACCCCAAAACGTAAAATGTAATAAAAAGAAAAGAAAGTGCAGAACTATATAATGCATACGATACAAGAAGCATGTGAGCATGTGGCAATTTTGCTCCTGAGTTCACATGTGGGAATGATGGCAGATTTGCCTTGCTGTAGAAAAACCTTTGTTTTGCATTCCCAGATACCTGTTTTGACTTCTACTCTAGCATTTTATTATCAGCAGCTGTAACTCTGAAAATGAAAACGTGTTAGACTGATGTTTTGCTTAAATAGAATAAAAACTTGCTTCACCAGAGCATAAAAAAAAAGTAAAAAAAAACCAAAAACCAAATCTGTTGATGCCTGAAGCTTCCTTCTGCTGCCTCATAGCAGAACTCATGTCTCAGTTAGGGTAGGATGGGAAGACTGTGAAGCTCTCCTTTGCAAGGGCTCTCAAATTTAGCCATGTTAGGGTGATCTGGATTTCTGTTATGTAAAGTGATTCTAATATGTAGCCAGGGTCAAAATCCACTGGGTTAGAATAATTCACTAAAAAGTGTGTAATTGGGGGTCTGGGATAGAATCTGAATGCCAAACTCTGCTCTGAGTCTCCTAGCTCAGACTCTACAACAGTCTAGAGTTTATAAGGAAACAGATAAAAATGGAAAGCAAGTTCCACTTTGCTAATGGATGGGTAAGCACTCAATGACCTCATTACCACTCTTGCAAATTAGGGCTTCCCTGGCACCCAGAGATGTACCACTTGACTTCAGCTGGGAAACCAAAGTAGGGTTTCCCATTTCTTTCCCTCCAAAAAGGTAGCACAGCTGGTAGTACATAACCTACTTGGCTTACCTAGGCATGCACAGGTGAAGATGCTGGCACAGAGTGAGGGGAGAATGGCTGGGCCTGTGGGGCAGAGATGCCTTACCTCTGTCACATACATGGCTGCATGATCTCTTACTTTACCAACTATACAAAAGAGGTATGAAAGGAAAAAGAGGTTGCCTGTGTTAAATCCCAGACCTTCTTTGATGGCAGGGAAGAGTGGGAAAGTCCTGAGTTTCTACAGGAAGGATAGAGTGCTCTTGGTCATGGCAACCTTACTCACTAATGAAATGTAGCCTAATCAATATCTCAAGTTTGTTTGATTACATTTCATCTCCTATTAGGTGAGAGATGAGGGGGAAGTGGGAATTAGATAGGAAAGAGAGTAGCCTGGCATGAGAGAGAGAAGAACATGTCACCTTAACCACAAAGAGACAATTACAATTCAGTAATGAGAGTTAAGGCCGGGGTTTCCTGGGGCCATAGTGAAAAGATCTGCTAACCTGCATGAGGCCAAGAGTTAGTGGACAGTTTTGTGGAGGAGGTGACAGCTTCAGCTGAATCCTAAAGGAAGAATAAAAGTTTTCCAGATGGATAGAGGAAGGAAAATGAATTTTCACACATATTATGGCATAGAGCTTTGAGTAGCATGGTATTTGAAAGGATTGTGAGAGTTGAGTATGACTAGAATATAGATTGCACAAAGAAGGTGTATTTGTAATGGGATATTAAAATATAAGAGTTAGGCATATCAACCATTCAATGAATATTGTTTAGGATGAATAAATTACATAGCTGCCCCCTAAGTTAAAGACATTCTTAATCTTCTTGATTTGTATTCTAGTAATTTTGACCAGTTTCTCTTTATTTACTAGACTCTGGATATTTTTTAAGGATAGGATTGCCTTGAATTTGACTCAGTAAGAGTCATAAATACAGCATCTGACTTCTTACAAATTCTATATTCATGTTTAAATAAGCTTTCTGGGCTTGAACCTACATAGGAGAATATCAGAATGACTAAAAGTTATCAAATTGGCCCTGAATAGACACAGCATCAGAAGTGAGGGTGTCAGCTGGACGTGGTGGCTCACGCCTGTAATCCCAGCACTTTGGGAGGCCGAGGCGGGTGGATCACAAGGTCAAGAAATCGAGACCATCTTGGTCAACATGGTGAAACCCCGTCTCTACTAAATACAAAAAATTAGCTGGGCATGGTGGCACATGCCTGTAATCCCAGCTACTCAGGAGGCTGAGGCAGGAGAATTGCCTGAACCCAGGAGGCAGAGGTTGCAGTGAGCCGAGATCATGCTATTGCACTCCAGCCTAGGTAACAAGAGGGAAACTCCATCTCAAAAAAAGAAAAAGAAGTGAGGGTGTCTTGTGCAGTTACAGAGAAAGTGTTCTTGGGATCAACTGTTGATTCAAACACTGGCTAAGGTCCCTTAGGGAGAAGTTTAAGGTGTTTAGAGCCAAACAGGCCTGGGTTTGACTCTCAGCTCAACCATTATCAACTGAATGCTTAGGCAGGTCACATTCCTGCTCTAAGCTTTGATATTCATATTAATAATGTGGAAATGAAATCTATTTCAATGAATTGTTAATAAGATAATCTAAAACAATGTGAACAAACTGTCTTGGCCAAGGCTGTTTTTACTGTAAGGAACAGGAAAGCACTTAAACTAATTCCACTCAAATCAAAGAACAAGAAATGAAATACAGCATCCTCAGGAGAGAAACCAGGAAGTGGACTGTTGCAATCTGGGTACATGTGCCATCTCCCAGGAGCTACTGAGTCTTACAGCATCCTGTCTATTTCTCTGTGCACATTTTCCCTTCTCTACACTGTGCAGAATGATCTCAGCTTTCTTCAGTTCCCTTCTACCTCTCTCTATTTCCCACTCTGGACTTTTCTATGCTCTAGCCTATCTATAGGAAATCCTCCTGGTTAGCTTTTCTGTGTCCCCGTGCCATGTTTCTGGAGGAAGACCTGGATTAACTGAGCTTAGAGCCAGTGTTCACCCATGGTCCAATTATCTGTGGCCAGGATGTGAGACTGGACAAATGGCATAAACATGGCTCCAGGCCCACCCTTTCAGCCCTGTATGGGGATGGTTCCTAGAGAGAGGACCTGCAGGAGAGCAGACACCCCAAAACCTATGAGCCACAAGCACCTAGTATAAGTAGGAGCACAACAATACTAGCTTCTATCCCTCCCCACTCTCCTAATTGTAGCAGAGCAGGTTTCCATAAGGAGCACATACACATGCATGGTTGTCCTCTATTTTTACTTTTGCTTGGGCTGTACCTCTTATTAAGAATATCTTATTTCCATCCAAGTACTAAGCAGGCTTGACCCTGCTTAGTGTCTGAGATCAGATGAGATCAGGCACATTCAGGGTGGATGAAAATCCTTTCTCTGAAAACAAAGTTCTCTTCAAAGAATTTCATCTGAATGAGAGTGGTGATCCATCTTCAAAGTCCATCGAAATCAAATGGAAATCTGGAAAGGATTTGATGAAACGTTCAAGTCAAATGCAGAATAAAGCCAGCAGGAAGAGGCAGCATAAGGAACCAGAGAGCTTCTTTGCCTGGTTTGCAGACCATTCTGATGCAAGTGCTGATGAGTTAGGAGAGGTCATCAAAGATGACATTTGGGCAAACCCGTTACAATACTACTTGGTTCCCGATATGGATGAAGAAGGAGAAGGAGAACAAGATGAGGAGGAGGAAGAGGTGGAAGGATTAGAAGATATGGGGAGGAAGGGGATGACAGTTAGCATTGACCAACATGCATCTGTCTACTTTCTCTTGTTTAAAAAAAGAAAAAAAAATTAAAATATGGTTATAGAAGGTCAGCAAAGGGTGGGTTTGAGAAGTTTGGGTGGGTTAAGTGCACATTTTGACAACATGGCTTCTCCTTTGGCATGTTTAACTATGATATTTGACAGACATCCTTGCAGTTTAAGATGACGCTTTTGAAATAAATTCTCTCCTAATGATGACTTGAGCCCTATCATTCAATGGAAGAATCAACAGAACTTGTAGGATTTTATTTGGAACTGACATTTTGTATTGTAATTTTGTTCCTGTTTATTTATAAAAATTTCTTTTTGTTTCACTGGAAAGGAAAGATGATGCTGAGTGTTAAACATTAAAAATGTATAAGTTGCTTTGTTACAATAAACTAAATGGGTACAAAAAAAAAGAGTTAAATTGCTACTTTAAATCAGACATTTTGAGGCACATTGGAAACAGGATTTGGGTTGACATTGGTATTGAAAGACACAAAACCTCATCATAGTCTCCTTCTTAGAGTGGAAATCTATAAAGGCCAAGTAGCAAGAAGGTCCTAGTTACAGTCTAACTCTCAGTGAGCCTGCCTGCTCCAGACAATGGATGATCAGTTTCCCAATCATTGTGTGCACAAATGGCTGCTAGAATTAACTTCAGCTTTGAGTTCTTGGTCTATAGAATAAGAGCTAACATACTGGTGAAGGTCAAATGAAAACTTCTGAAACTTCCCTCTCCTCTTATCCTTCCTCCCAAATATATCCAAACCAATATCATCCCTGGGAGAAAGTACTGATTAGTACCATAACAGTTGTAAGGATTGTTGTCCCTGTCATATCTCTATTTGATTCTGGCTCCTGCTGAAATCAGAGGGATCCTGGAGAATGATGACAGACCACACTGAAGGTGTAGCCAGGCAGCAACCCCAGTCATAGTTACTGTGCTGGATGTGGTATCTTTGCTAGAATGCATTAATAAGACCTCAGGTACACAGTATGAAGTCATTACATTGCATTCCAATTAGAAGAATCAGAAACAGTTTGCATTCACATGAGAAGGAAAATCATTCTTTAAATGTTTGCATTGGAGTTGCAATAAATTGCTCTCTGCCATTGTATAGTGCACAGAGATCTGGAATACCAGGACACCCCATAGAACAACACACAACTCATTACAGTGAAAGCATCAAGTGGATGAGGCAAATAAGAGGTACTTAGTATACTGGAAACATTTCTAAGACACTTGTGCTCTAGAAGTTTGGATATAAATACTACAAAAATTCAGTGCCTGGCTGAGTCACTGAAGTTTTTAGGGGTCTAGTGGCCAGGGGCACGCTGAAATATCCCCTTGAAGGTCACATACTGCTGAATCTTGCACCTCTCAGCACAAAGAGAGCAACATATTCGTTGGCAACTTTAGATTCTTAGGGCAACATTTTCTGCATCTTCATGCCAGGTTACCAGCTTTGGGTCCGGCCTGAAGCAGTAAAGGGAACTGCAGTAGATCCAGACTGAGTAAATAAGCTCTGCTTACTTGGACCATGTCTTCTCTGTAGCAGACTTGTGGAGTTGGAGGTGTTCATGAGGGCGTAATGATGCAGTTTGGGACCTATGGCTAGTTCCCCTATGACTCTGAAGTGAGGCCATGCCATCAGCAATAGAGAATTCCACACCCTTTGAGAAACAGACCTTTCACTGGACTCTGATATTGATGAGACTCTTGATTTCAGTGCACACAATTATCAAGCACCTAGAACCACCCATTTTTTACATTGAATTCTGTCAGCCAAGCCTAGCCATAATTGGACTGGCTCTACTTCCCTTCACACAGACATTATCTTAATAAAATCCTTGCATTTTTAATCTTATATTGGTATTTGCCTCTCAGAGGACAGACACTAACATGCCTGCCTTTTATTCATTTCTTTTTCCTAATGTTGCTTGAGAAATGATCAGATAGCAGAAAATGCAGTTCTCTGGAACAGAAACATCATGAGGAGAAGAATTTGTCTGTTTGTTTACCTGTTCCTGGCACTGTGCCTGACCCAGCTCAGCATTCAACAGATAGATGTTCAATAAATAAAGGTGTCATCTGGGACAATAAAACAAAAATAAGGGTATGAAACTAAAATACATTCTCTAGCTGAGCAGTAGATGATTCAAATGTGCAATATCCTATCTCTGAGTAGTATAAGGTAAAAAGAGATTCCTCATTGTAATAAACTACAAGATGATGAAATTCCCACAGTGAAAAACAGGAGCAACTGATAACATATAGGACACATTTAACCAGCATTTACCAAAAATCTTACAGCCAAGTCTGACAAAAGGCACTATATTTGCCTTAGCTCCAAAAGTTTAGATAACAAACCTGCACAGGTACCTGATGAATTTTTAAAAAGTTTAGATAAGAAGACAAAACATATATGTCTAAGAAACAGCATGAGAATAACTGCAGTGTTTCATAGTTAAACACAAGGTGAAACAACATAGGTTCAAAATTGATGTGCCAGAGTCATCTAATACATGTGGTGATAGAGCATTGAATCCCAAAAGACTTGGAAAACAAACCCTTTGCTGTATGTATTCACAGAAGCTAGAAACTCGGGGCTTCGGTATAAATAGTCAAGTTTTAAAACATTATTTTTAATTAAGCTGTGGAGGACATTAATACAAAATAGGAATTTTAGCACCTTTATATATAAAAATGCTTTAGCTTCACTATCAGAAATTGAGTACACAATGTCCAGTTGCTTCCCTGCAGGTCAAGTCATGGTGGTTTGGGAACCACTCTATGAAGTATAAGTTTCTTTAAAAATGCTTATGAGTGTTTTGTAAAAGGTCTGATGCATAGACAGTGCAATTCAGGCTAAAATTTTCCCTGAAAGTCAGAGATGACTCATTTTCATTGTCCATTTGCTAACAATAACACCTTTGTAAGAAAGTATCTTTAAAAGTAGGATGAAGAGATGAAGAGGAAAATAAAGAATAAGATGAATCTTAAAAAAAACTCTATAAAGAAATACACCTGACATAATATTTGAGCCTTTTTCAATAAGTTGAATTTTGCCTTTCTTATATAAATTACACTCAGGAAGAGAAAAGGAGTGAAAAGATGCCTGCAAGATGTTTCATTCAAATATGAGAGAATACAACAAAAGTCCATTAATATCACTATCAGGAGAGGAATAATACAGCTAAAAAGTGCTTACGGATCCAGAGCCACAAAATAAGACACATGGTTCACAAATACCTCCAAAATAAGTTATGAAAAATAAAACATCTTTTTGTGCTTTAAAATCTATGACAAATGCTGATTAAATTCACCCTGAGAGCATGTCAATTTGAAAAGGAGATTATAAATGTACATGCCACCAGGTGCTCTCCTTTCTGAGGGGGGGCAATGAGTGTATCCATTTAAATCATTCAAATCTGGTGTTAGCACTGGCACACTTAGAATGAGAGCAAACTGATGAAAACCGGAATAACTTTGGCCTTCTGGAGGGTTAGGGAGGCTTTCCTGCAGCAGGTTGGCAATTTGTCACATCAGCCCCTTATGAACTATCAACCTTATTATCGCGGTTCACTGCACAGTTGCCCCTTGGGAATCTAATACTAATAGCATGTAGAAGGTGATGAGGCCTGTAGTCTCAACTACTTCATTATTGATTCACTTAAAAATATTCCACCTACATATTTGAATAAAATAGGTGATGCATTAGAAGGGGAAAAACACCAAAAACATCTAAAATCAATTGAAGTAGGGATGAAAAACAAGAAAGGGATCCCGGCAGTAATTGCACCTCAAAAGCAAGTCTTGGAAAGGTAGAGGGTGAATAATTTTGTGTGACAGCTACCATTTGTTTTTCTGTTGTGTGAGACCATGCATCAACCCTTAACAGCTGTAACTGTATATTAACTAGGGCTACTAAGTGAAATAGGTCTTGGATATATATTTAAGACACTGCAAAGACGTACAGAGCCAGGATGTTTGAAGGACATATATTTAACCAGCAAAATACACATCAAGTCTTTTCAATGACTTTAGCCAAAAAAGAGGAGAATGGTTCATTTCTAATGCTCCAAGCTGATGAGAAATGCATGCATATTGATTAACACATCGTGTTATATATTTCCTCCAATATATATAGATACATATAAATATAAAAAACAAACATTTAGCAGAGATCCATCTCTAGAGAGCCAGAACTCACTTGTGAGAAAGTATCTGGTTACTTGAAGTTTCTCTCATTTAGCATCAATGGATTTTTACTATATCGATTGCTTTAAGCATTGAAAGAACATGTAATTGTGTGTGAGTGTGTGTGTGTGTGTGTGTGTCCGTATGAATGCTGTTTTCTTTGTGTTTTATATTTATTGATTCATTGATATGCAAAAAATATACAAGCAGCAATGCTTGTTGAAAGATTAACATACACTGAGATATTTCAACTATAAGTACTTGCAGACCGTAGATTGTACTGTCTGATACAGGAGCCACTAGCTTCATTGGTTATTAAACTTTAAGTTAATTAACATCAAATAAAATTTAAAGATCAGTTCATCAGCCACACCAGCCATATTTTAAATGGTGAGCATGTGTGACTCATGGCTACTGTATCAGGCAGCACAGGTATACATTTCCAACAAGGAGAAATTTCTATGGGTCGGTGATGATTTAGTGTTTAACTTCTATTTGCTTTCAAAAAAGCTTCAAATAACACATCTGAAAAGAAATTTAAAGTCGATTAAAATGTGTAGCAAATTTGAATTTTCATAAAGTTACACTTTTTTTCTGGCATCAGTCACTCACTATATTTCTGACACTATCATCTAAAAATATTTTACATTTAACACATATATTTAAATTACTCTGGTGAACATTTGTAAAATGACTAAAATATGATTCTTGGATTTGATCATGCAAATGTCCTTTTTCACATGGAAATGTGGATTGAGGCAGCTAAAAATTTTAGTAGAAGTATGAAACCTTTAGTTGTAATCATAATTACAATGAGTTTTGCTGCCCATCATCACGCATCTGACTATTTAAGTAAGATGGGATGGACTTTCTGACTGTAAAGTGCCCAGCTGCTGAAAAAGCATTAGACTTTCAATAATTTAAGCTATATGCAAAATGTCTGAAAATGGTTAAAAACAGAACCATCTTAAATTTAGCAAGTAAATTGAAATGTGGTTTAGCATAAAGCTTTATAGCACGTCCCTGTTTCTGAGGTCATTTCTCTGTATTTTAGCATAAAGCTTTATAACACGTATCTGTTTATGAGGTCATTTCTATGGACGAACAAACTAGTGAGATAAAGCGTGAATGAGGCCCCCACAGCAGGACCTAAAGCTAATCTTTTCTGATATTCTTAAAGATTTCTGTAACTTTTATTCTCCATAGTCTTTTTGTTGGGTGCAGTGCATGCACATGTATGTATGCACGTGCATTTTAAGATAAGGCAAACCCATATTTCAGGCATTAAAGAAATGGAAGGGTTGAAGCAGTGTGAAAGTGGTTCAGCATAGCTGGAGGCTACCAGAAATCTTAGGAGGATTTGGATAAAAATATTTCCAGCTCAGTTTGAGAGAATTCTGAAGAAACAAATTGCATCAGAACTTTTGAACCCAAGGCTTTGTTCCCACTGATGGCCCTCTTTGGGGCTGTGATAGACAAAAGTAAAAGTATTTAGCACATCCAAAGTAGCTCATTTCTGTATGTCACATATTTTTCTTGGCCTTCATTATTGCCGCTTATGATTTCTTTGAGTCTCTTTCGCTTGATACTTGTTTAGGATGAAATCTCTTCATTTCTCTTTCTAACCTCACTGTCGAAAGATATCTAGAAGGCCCACTGGATGTGGGTTATTATTCCATAATGTTTTGTCTTCTCTGTCATTCTCCATTACTTATAAAGTAAAAAAAATAAAGCCTTAGGTTAGCATTCATGATTTTCCTAATCTGCCCAATATCGTGATTCTTCTTTATAAACACTCTGCTTCAGTTAGATTAGTCTAACTATTGTTTCTCCCAAGTCCTGACCTCTTCACACCACTATCTTATTAGAGAGAAGCTGTCTAGATTGTTCTCAACTCTCAAAATACCATCTTTAAAACCTCCATAAAACTGTCATGAACTATTAGTATCTAATCGACACTCCTTTCTAAGTTCTCAGAGGAATGTGTTACACAATATTTAAGAAGAGTCTAGATCACTCTAAATAGGGCATGGCTAGGGATTAAAGTGGCCTAAGCAAGAACTTCAAGTTCATTTGGACCTCTGATTCATAATTTACACAACTGCAAACCCTACCTCAAAGGATAAATGTGAAGATTTAGTATTAGAATAATCTATGTGAAAGCTCAGTGACCAGCACTTTGTAAGCACTCAATATTAACTAGTATTTTTGCTTGGTATCTTTATCATGAGTTACCTGTGCCTAACAAATAGTTTAAAAACTATAAGAGTAACACAAGTAAACATGGTAAAAAGTTAATTCCAAGAGTCATCTCAATTTACTAAAAAAAGTATAATGTTTGTTTATGTTCTGGCAAATTAAATAAAATATGAAGAAGCAGCAGTGGTATAATTTTTAAAAGATGACAGAATTCCAATTGTTTCATAGACAGCATGATTTTCTACTTAGAATCCTGAAAATAAATAGGGTTGATGAAAGGATTTAATAGAGCTCCTAGATATAAAGTAGTTATCCTGTGTACCACCAATGACCAATTACAAAATGTAATCGGAGAAAAAAATAAAATATTGCATCTATTATGTATCAGAAGTTATTTCACTCTTCTGAAGTTACAGTTTTAATTTTTATATTTATCTTTACTATATATGCTGATTTTCTATAAAATATCATGACTACATATTACTTTATCAATATAAAATAATGGCAGTTTTAAAAACAGGAGAGTAAAAGTTGATGATTCAATTTGACAGCAATAGTTGATTTTGAAACTTCCGTATTGTGTACATGCTTAAAAGTGTGATTCTTTAGCAAACTCAGAGTGATCTAATATATAATAGGAGAGTCAGTTTTCATAAACTGATTAAAAATTCAGATTTTATGCAATATATCCCTGCATACATTATGAACTCCCCGTATCTTCAAATACCATCACTTCTTTACATACATTCACCTTCTACAGCTGTTATATTATTAGTAATGAAATTCCGCCCCCCCATGGAAACTAAACAAGGTTTTGAATTGTCATTCCTCTGTTATAACCAATTCCAGCTTCTATACCCTTCCTGTGATGATGCTGAGGCTTCATCTCTGTAGTTGCCTGGACTCCCTTCTTAGCTGAGGTATTGTTAGGTACTTAGTAAAAGAAATAGTCTGTACATTGAGGGCAGCAAGAAGGGAGAAGTTACTTTTTTCCTGTTCTAGATCCTGTGAGTAGCTCGTCTGCAGCAAAGAACAACTATGATTCAAATGCCAACTTTTTTGGCATTCCCAGCCACATTCCCTCAGACATATGACACTAGATAGCTGCATCCATCTTGGTGACCTAAGTAACAGTTCCACCACATCCCATCTGTTAAACTTATGTCTCAAAAAAATTACAAGCTACTTTAGTCCACAGACTTCTGTGATCAGTTTGATAATCAAAACAGACCTATTGAAAGTCAAGCATGTTTTGTATTCTAATAGAGAATTATGAGTGCTATGTTTCTTTTCACTTTTATGAAATTAATGAGGGGCTACAAATTCCTAATAGATTCTTATATTGTCAAATAAAAGTAATCCAACTAACAATCTGGATTATGTAGCTAGAAATAAACTCCTACTAAAGTTTTAAGATGTAAATGCTTTTGAACTACATCTGTAAAATTAGAAAAAAATAATCATTTCTATAACATTATTTTCATACCTCTAAGTATGAATAGACATGTAAATTTTCACAGGCTTTTAGCTAAATGTCAACTCTGTTTTTTAAGAACTGACTTTAGCTCTGCTTTGTATTTTGTATTTTGTCTAAGACTGGATACCTCATCAATCTTTCTCTCATTTGTATTACTTCTTTTCTAATTTACCTCAAACCCTCTCCCCTCAACTATGTATTTTTATTCGTAGAATTACTGATAATAATAAATGATTCAAAATAATTTGAAGGATTTCATATGTTCTGCTTCCCTTGTCTATATATAAAAGATGAAATTGTTACCCTACCCATGAAAGTAACTTTTACTAAAATAAAACCATTAATGTAACTAACAGGGGTTACATATTCAAACTAGCAGATAATGTATATTCTGGCTTAAGGGTAAACTTTCTATTTGTACTAAAATGTAAACGTATTTGTTTTTCTGCTGATTGCAATCTTTCCAAAATTAAAAATAAAAATAAAAACACTGTGAAAAACAATTTAAAAGGCACTGAAAAGTTGTCTTTATCCTGTTTAATTTATTGCTATCTTTCCACTTCATAATACAGATAGAGAAATGCTGTTGTATTCTTAACCTAGAAGCAAACATTAACATTTGCATTTATTCCTGTATTTCCTTGGGGAGTGGAGAATTTACTGTAAGCAAAGCAAAATTGTACTTGAAACTATAGGAATTAATAGTTAGATTAATCCTAATATAAATCTTAAAAAAAGCAAAGATTTTTCTTTATCTTTGAGAGTTTGAGGCTTTACTTGGAATTCTGCAATAAAAATGGATTGTCTATTTACATACAGTTGTGAAATAAGTGCAATTTTAATATCTTTTCCCTTCAGAGTGATCAAAGGCAATTGGTCTAATATATAATAACAAAAAACAGTTTTGGTAGTGATAGATAAGAGTGCTCTTACCATATAAAAATGTAGAAGCATAATATGATTTTTGGGAGTCTCCAATATTCATCTTTTATCCATTTTTCAATCTTATGGATGTTCCCAAATGAATAGTCTATTGTTTAGCTACACAAAGGGGACCATTCCATTCGACCCACGAGGTGATCAGTCAGAGCCTCAAGTGGGAGAGTTCATTACCTGGAGCTTGGCATGAATAATGATGAATGCCATTAGTCATCATAAAATTTTCCAACAGCTTTCAAAATTCTAGCCACAGTATTTGATTCCAGGACTTCTTGTGGCAATGAACCCCACAGGCTAGCTTCATACTATGTAATGAAAGATTTTTTTCATTTACTCTATATTAATATACCATTAATTTCACATGTATCAGAGGACAATATACATATAAAACAACTATTAGAACATCCCAGTGATTTTCTGTATATACAGTCTTGATGGAAAATAAAACATCATTCTTTTCTGAAATACCTTTTAATAGGAAGATTATTCTATTTCTCTGGGCTAAGACCAGGTGTCCTTAGATTTTAAAATAGGTCTTATATCTACACTATATTTATGTTACACTAGGACTCCAATTTAGGATTTCTAGAGTGATATAAATAGTTATAAGACAATGTTTCCACAAAATATATGCAATTTTGCAAACATGACATGATAGGGTGGACTGTGTTTGTCAAATATTCAGTCCCATTTTCTCTCACTGTTGCGTGTACTTTCCTGATCCATTGATGTTTAGCTTGGCCATGTGACTTGCTTTAGCCAATAGAATGATTAGCAGAGGTAATACAAGTGGAGTCTTCAAATGTACTTGTCCAGTGTGGCTTGGTTCCTTCTACCCATGATCTACCATGAGAAGAATAGGCCCTTGGGAGCCATTGCCCTCCCATATTAGGCCCCAGATCAAGTATATGTGGAAATAAATTGAACTGAACTGTAGTCTGGAGCCAAAATGAGCTGACCCTCAGCCTGAACCAGAATTAGCCAACCCACCCAGCCTAGATGGGTCCAACTGTCACCAAACCACGAACCCAGAGGCATGAGCATAAATGCTTGTTGTTGTAAGCCATTGAGGTTTTGGGTGGTTTGTTAAACTGCATTATTGAAGCAATAAACTGACAGGTAAACCATGGTGAAGAAACTGTTTTAGATTAATCAGTGATTCTGAAGTTATTCTAAGTTTACTTGCCAGCTCTGACATGGAAGGGAAACAACACTAGGAACAGGGCATTTCCAGTTTTAGCTGCTTATATTAGAATGAATTTCAATCATATTTTCTGGAAACAACCAGTTAGGAAATTACACAGTTAATGCATGAATTGTACTTTAAAAGATTTGACACTATTTTGGGACAGGAAATATGAGATAAATAGGGAGAGCAAAATGATAGATATCTACCTCTGTTAGACATTTTTGGTGCTCTAGATTTTTCCCAAATTGATTCTGTTTTTTTTTTTTTTAAATTTCTGATTAAAGTAATATATGTTTCACGATTCTGGTACTTAAAAAAATATGACTGATTTCTCTCCTTCCTTCGGCAAATCATACTGTACTATGCTAAATTTGTCATTTGTAAAGAAATATACATGTATCCTTAAACTTTTTCTCATGTGTCTTTTCAGGTCACACAAGCAGTATTTATTATGAAGGAGAAAAGGAAGATAGGAATGGCATGAGGAAAAAGCATTATACAAATGTTGCAATGTTCTTTACCTTATTCCATTTTCACAACATTTTTGTTGCAAACATTGAAAAGGTAATTTTTTAGAGATAGGTAATATTTTAGAGTAGGTAATTATGTTAGAATAGGTAATATTTTTAGAATAGGTAATATATTTAGACATAGGTACTATTTTTAGAATAGGTAATGTTTTGTTGAGAACATTAGGATAGGTAATATATTCACTTTTTTGGTGTTATGTTGGTAAAAAAGTAATTGTGGCTTTTGCCATTAAAATTAATGGCAAAACAGAACAAGGCCTAAAAAATTAGTGAGTCATGGAGTTTTAAAATCACACAGCTATTGCTTGAAGTTAGTTCCTCTGACCCCATTATTTTCAATTCTGAAAAGCAGCTTTCATAATAAATGGTAGTATACTTATCTCGATATATCATAGAATTCCACCATATAAGAGTTAAGCAAGGCCTTATTTAAGTCTGGTTCAGACAGAAATTTCACATACATTTCATAAATTTTAAATTAAAAATATCTTCCCATATCCAGTCCTGCCAATTCCAGTCTTCTTCCAAATATTGTCAAATATCAAGTCGTCCTTTTGTCTCTTGCTGAATTCTTACATTGCAATATTCAATTCATTACCCTATCCTAGTGTTTCTACACTCCAGATGGCTCTTGAATCTAACAATTTCTGTGCCTTTATATTGCCCCTGACCTCTTCTGAATAAACACAAGGTTTTATCTAAAACTAATTCAGCAGCTTTGGCCCTGACATGAGCTCCCACCATCAGGGCTTCTGTGATGTAAGTTGGGACTTTTTTTTATCTCTCTGATCTCCCTCTGTTCAGTCTGTAGCTCCAGACTGGGAATCTGGATCTAGGAATTAAATAACTTATTTTGTTAGAAATAAGTTAGATTATTTATTAGATTGTGTCAAAAATAGGAGAAAAAATTTTCTTTTTCTTTTTCTTTCTCTTCTCACTAATCACAGAATAATTCACTTCTGGTCACCAAAATATGTAGGGATTTCTCCCTCTGGGGCGCAAGAAATTTGCCAGTGGACTTCAGCTGGGTGTCCTGGAATTCAATTCAATTCTGATAGTATCTACCTGGAGATAGCATCAGATCACACAGGTTAAAGGCTGAGACCCACAAGACTGTCCCTACCTCAAAGGCCAGTCTCAAGTATGGTCATGTGTCACTTAATGACTGGGACGCTTTCTGAAAAATGTGTTGTTAGGTGATTTCATCATTGCATGAACACCATAGAGTGTTTTATACAAACTTGGGTGATATAACCTAGTACCTACCTAAGCCATAATATTGAGATAGGAATAATACAGGGTGGGTACAGGAGAACAGAAAATTCCAGGCAGCAGTTTCACCTGACTAGCAAAAAGAAATTATTGAAATAGCTGCAGAAGCTAGGGGCTGATATGACCCTAAAAAGACAGGGGATGGGGCAAACTAGATAAGATGCACTGGACCCAACGTGTTGCTGGATTTGACCTTAGAGGACCTCAGTATATGCTCATTAACATACTGACTCACACACCCATCAGCACCATGACAGTTCTAAGAAATCTTCACCTTTATCCAGGAATCTTCATGAATATTCCCCAGGTTAAAGAAACTCATAAAGCTACAAGTCCCTAACCCTGCTGTGTGGCACTTTCTTGAGTACATCCACGCTCCCAATTCTTCAATTTGTCATTTTCACTTTGCAATAAAACTCTGTACTTTCACTATTTTCCAAATTGTCTTTAAATTTCTTCTTGCAATGATGTGAACAGCCTGGGTACCAGCTGGGGTTGAAGTCCCACTGACATTTAGGGACCTCCCCCAGCCCACTGGTATCAATATGGCATCGAATATTATTGCTCCTAGGCTGCATATCTGTACAGCATGTTACTCTACTGGATATTGTAGGCAGTTGTAACACAATGCTAAGTATTTATTAAAACATATATAAACATAAAAAAGATAATGTTTTGTTCTACAACAATATCAGGAAGTCACTAGGCACCAGGCTGACATTTTCAGCACCATTATGGGGCCACCATTACATATGCACTGTATTATTGATGGATGTGAACTTACAATGGTGCGTGATTGTAGTAGGTTGCCACTGATACTTCTGACTAGCTGGCTGTAAATCAGGGGTTCTCACACACCCCTCCTCAAGTTCTATTAATTGCTAGTGCAGCTCACAGAACTCAGGAAAGAACTTTACTTAGGTTTACACATTTATTATAAAGCATATTACCAAGGACACAGCAGAACAGCAAGATGGGAGAAACGTATGGAACAAGGCACGGGGAGGGGCATGGAGCTTCCTTGCTTTCTCATAGTGGCCACTCTCCAGGCACTTTTACATGGTCAGCTGTCTGGAAACTCCTGGAATCCAGTCCTTTTAGGTTTTTATGAAGGCTTCATTATATAGGCATGATTTATTATATCATTGTTCATTGATGATCAATCTTTTCTCCCTTCAGATTGGAGGGAGGGAGTGAAAGTCCCAACCTTCTAATCATACCTTGAACTGATTAGCAGGCAAAAGATGCTTTAATCACTTCAGAGGTTTCAAGAATTTTTGGAGCTATGCACCAGAAAGCCAAATACATATTTCATAATATCACTGTTTGCTGTTTCTTTCTCTTTCTTTCTTTCTTTCTTTCTTTCTTTCTTTCTTTCTTTCTTTCTTTCTTTCTTTCTCTTTCTTTCTTTCTCTTTCTTTCTTTCTTTCTTTCTTATCACAGTTTGCTCTTTCTCTCTCTTTCTCTTTCTTTCTTTCTTTCTTTCTTTCTTTCTTTCTTTCTTTCTTTCTTTCTTTCTTTCTTTCTTTCTTTCTTTCTTTCTTTCTTCTTTCTTTTTTTTTTTCTTGCTGGAGTCTCACTCTGTCACCAGTCTGGAGTGCAGTGGTGCAATCAGGACTTACTGCAACCTCTGCTTTCTGGGTTCAAGCGATTCTCCTGCCTCAGCCTCCCTAGTAACTGGGACTATAGGCACATGCCACCATGCCCCGTTAATTTTTGCATTTTTAGTAGAGACGGGGTTTCACCATGTTGGCCAGGATGGTCTCAATCTCTTGACCTTGTGATCTACCCGTCTCAGCCTCCCAAAGTGCTGGGATTACAGTCATGAGCCACAGCGCCCAGCCCCATTTGCTATTTCTTATTTTGTGGTCTTCCTGAAATTATTTTTCTAGGTACTTCATGGTTTAGCCCATTTAAATTTCCCCAGTATTTATGTCATGAAAACTGAAGCAAAACAAGCAAACAAACAAAAAGTAAGAATGAAAAGGCAAAAATGAGAGAAAGAAAGAAACAAAATTCAAAGTAAAAATTTCTTTACCTAAACAAACTCCTGAAACAGCTGTAGAAGTAGTTACAGTTGTTCTCTGATGTCCAAGTGTGAGTGATCTGAGCAGCAAGTATTTTAAGTCTTGTAGTTTATAGCAGCTATTGGACTGGATGGTGAAAGCTGGGAGCTACATATCATTGCAGCCTTTTACTTACTTCCCCAGGACACAGAAAGTGGAGGAAGGTTGGTTTCTGGAAGACGTAGGAATCAGTGTGAATACTGATGGAGCACAGTGAACCTCACCCCAAAACATGGCTCCCTTGTATAATGAGTATTTTGAATTAAAGGCCCTTAGAGATCAACAGATGCTGGAAAGGATGTTTTTCTCTCTCTACATAAGACCAGAGGGACCCACTAAGGATAATTGTTTTTCCTTCCCCTTTTCTACCTCTCCTAAAGACAGTATGAAGCTGTTTGCTGTAATTCCTTTATCTGCCTAAACTCTGGACCTACCAAAGAAGAAAATAATGACTACTCCTCCCTTCCCTGAGTTTCCATTAACTGAATTCATATCCCAGAAAAAAGACTGAAGTTTATCAATAAACCTAGAGAAAATTTTTCACAAAGCATTGCCCACTCTGCAGGCCCAACAGAATTTGCCCCAGATCACTGTATGTTCTTCAAGTGTATTTAATTATCCTGAAAATCATTTACTACCCTCCTAAAATTATCCACACTTTCAGCGTCTGTACCCTTGGGGATATTGGGCAACTGTCTGTGATTCTACCCCATGCACATTAATGAATTTTCACGGTTTTAGAAAAACTAATTAATCTGCTTTTTGTGAGTTGATTTTTCAGTGAAACTTCTGAGGATAAAAGGGAAGTTTTTCCTTTACCCCTACACTAATGTTCCTAGGGATAAGCATTGTTAACATTATGGTTTCCTGTATATATATGCCCAGATTATTCTGTATATGAACCTGTAGAATTTTTTAAAATACAAGTTTTAAATAAATAATAACAAAATGATATGAACAGGAGGCAGGGAAATACTGGGTAGAAGAAGACGGTTACCAGTGACAGCCACACCCTCAACCTGGTGTGAACCCTGGTTTAGACCCACAGCCCAAAGCGAGAACAGGCATTCCTGTTTTCCTGCCTGAATATTGCCTTTTCCAGAACCACCCTGGCCCATCCCAATCCCCTTCCTGTACAAAAAAAACAAAACAAAACAAAAAAAAAACCCAGGCTACTCTGGCAGAGTGGCAGAAAAGGAGATAAAAGAAGAAGCAGCCAGACATCAGAGAGAAGCAGCTTAACTTCAGAGGGATGACTTGACGGTGAGACTTCAGAGAAGAGTTCAGCTGGAAATGGCCAAACTTCAGCGGAAGACTGCCTTCCCACTCCATCTCCTTTCCAGCTCTCCTTCCTGCTGAGAGCCACTTCTACAATTCAGTAAAATTCTCCACATTCACCATCCTTCAATTTACTTAAGTGACCTGATTCTTCCTGGATGCTGGGCAAGTACTTGGGTACCAAGATGGTAGATACAAAAGGCTGTCACCCTGACCCTCCACTGAGCTCTGAAACGCTCACTTGACCATCCATGGACAGCAAAGCTAAAAGAACACACTGTAACACACATGCCCTCTGTGGCTCCAGGGCTCATTGGTATCCCCTCAGATGGTTCCCTGGGGCTGCACAGAGTTCTACTTCTGCCACTGCCCAGAAGCACTTGTCCTGGCCCCTGTACCTGCTCACCTGCGTGCTCCCCATCCTGTGAGTGGTTGAGAGCTGCGGGGTGAGTATACACATCAACCCCTTTGCAAATTCCATAAAGGTCAAGGAAATTATCTTGTTTCATCAACATCTTATATTTTATATGCAAGAAAAGAAACAACATCACACTGAGATAAGCAGAGTCCCAGAAACAAACAAAAAACAAAACAAAACAAACAAACAAAAAAAAACAATAGCTTTCTGCAATTTCACTCCTGAAGAACAAAGGGGCTCAAATAACCCCTGTGAGAGCCCACATGGCTAGGCATCTGGAACCAGGGTTAGTACACAAAAGTGGATATGAAATAGGACTCCTCAGTGTGCACCAAAAGTGAGAAGAGCTGGGATAACTGCCTGGAGTGGTGGCCTTTGAAGAGGCCCTTGCATGGAGAGAACTTGAGAGCAGAAAAGGCACATACTAAGAATCAGGGCTACAGTGGAACTGGCTAGGATTTCCATGAGCTAGAAAGCCTGAAGTGAACAACATAAAATGTTATTTGAAATTGAGTGACCCCAAAATACCAAGTTGAAGGTACTATAAAATATCCAGACTTGGGTGTAGAGAAAAGATAATAAAAAATGAATTTCAAAATAAACAAAAACCTAATTCCCACTTAAAGCAAATTTACATATGAACATTTCAAAAGTGAGGTACAAAATTAACTTTAAATTATAGTTCACAATAAATGTGTAAAGAAATTCCCAGAGCAATGAAAAATAAAGTAAATAATTAAGATAAGCACAGTTTAAGATCCTCAGGAGGTTGTGAAAGAAAACCTCTTGATTAATCAAGAACAAGTTGAAATGAAAGTTAAACAACTAGAAATATTCAAAATTCAATATTAATAAATACCTTTAACACATCACAAAGGGATATTAAGTAAACTGGCAGATCATAATTAGCATACAACTAATAGGTCAGAAAATAAAGATTCTATAGAGGTACACAATATTTGAATGACACAATTAATATTCTTGATTTCCTAAAAATTCTAGAAGTGACTAAGATAAAAATAATATATTTTTATTGTGGAAAAATATGAAACACATAAAACTTATTATTTTTACCATTTTAAAGTGTTCAATTCAGTGGCATTAAGTACATTTCCATTGTTTTACAATCATCACCATCATTTATCTCCAGAACTTTTATATCCCCCCAACTGAAACTCTGTATAATTAAACAATAACTTCCATTCCCCATTCCTTCAACCCCTGGCAACCATCAGGGGCTATCTCTATGAATCTGACTACTCTAGGTACCTCATAAAAGTGGAATCATACAACATTCAGTATAATTCATCCCTGTAACAGGATATTTCTGAAATTTCCTTACTTTACAAGTCTAAAAGATTCTGTCACACACACTTGCACACACACACACATATACACACACACATATACACACACACACGTCACCTTATATTTTTTGCTCATAGTTTATCTGTTGATGGACATTTGGGTTGTTTCCACCTTTTGTCTGTCCTACCTAATCCTGTTATGAATACTGTTATATGAATAACTGTTTGAGTTCTGTATAAAATTTTTTTTATTATCTAGCCATAAATAGAATTGCTAGATCATTCTAGGCTTACTTTTTGGAGGAACTGCTGTAATGTTTTCCACAGTAGCTGAGCTATTTTACACTCCCATCAGCAATGCACAAGGTTTCCAGTTTCTCCATATTCCAGCCAATGCTTGTAATTTGCTGTTTTGGGCTTTGTTTTTTTGATGATAGCCTATAGGTGTGAGAAGCTATCTCATTGTGGTTTTGATTTGTATTGCCCTAATGATTAATGATGATAAGTATTTTCATGTGCTTATTGGCCATCTGTATACCTTCTCTAGAAAAATGTTTATTCAAGTCCTTGCCATTTTAAAATTTGTTTTGTCGTTGAAGTAGGAATAATATTTTTAAATATAAGCAGAATGGGAAGTCCCTTTCCTTAAAATCCTAGAATGGTGTTTTAGTTTTCTTGGGCTGCTATAACAAAATACCATAAACTAGGTAGTTTATAAACAACAGAATATACATATTTCTCACAATCTGGAGGTTGGGAAGTTTAAGATCAAGGCAGATTCATGTCTGCTGAGGGCTCATTTCCTCACAGGCAGTCATCTTCTCATTGTAACCTCACATGACAGGATGGATATCTGTGGGCTTTCTTTTACAAGGGCAATAATCTCATTCATGAGAGCTATGCCCTTATGACCTTATCACCCCCCAAAAACCCCATATTCAAATATCATCATTTTGGGGCTTTGGGTTTCAATATGTGAATTTTGGGAGGACACAAATATTTAGAGCATGACACATGGCTTCCAATAGCAGTAGAATAACAGCCTTGTGTTTGGCTGTGTGTGCTGCATATGTGGCTCTGCTGGCCTCCAAGTCAGTCTTTCACATTCTATCCCCCCCCATCCAATGTCCTTTCATAGTCTCAACTGTCTAGCTCCACCTGTCTCCAGGCATCCATAGCAGCTGTTACATCTGAGTTTAAAGATCTGCAGTCGCCTTCAAATTATTGGTTCCTTATCCGTCAAGCCTCAGCTTAAATGCCATTTGTCTCCTATTTTCCTTAAGAGGACTTGCAAGTATTTTATTTTATGCATTTGTCTATCAGTTTACTTGCTAAAATCATATCTTGTCTACTAGATCATGTACCAGCTAGGGGATCGTTCTCCTTTCAGTTTTGAGTGAACACTGAGGACCCAGAGTGGTACCTGTTATCTCTTGGGTGCTAACTAAATATTTGTGAATCCATATGATGTAGTGTGGGTTTGTGCTGTGGGCAGGCAGTGGGTGACGGGAACTGAAGGGCCCCTACTCAGGTGTGCAGAGGACAGTAGAATTACTCTCTATATTATGGGAGGTCTGATCTTGTTTTCTCGTCATCCATATAGGCCATGACAAGACTCCTTTACACTTCGTGACACACCTCAAAAAGCCCCAGGTCAGATTTTCTGTAGCACACAGAAAATTCTTCATATTTATAGACTTTCTTACGGACTGTAACTGTAACTTCCTTCAGCCTCCTTTGAGGCCTGTTTGAACAGAAATATTCTAACACAGTTCACAGAGGATTATAAGAGACAAGGGCAGCTGATGTATAGATGATTAGCTATAGCCAGCCAGCCACAGCCACTGCCTTGTGGTGGATGGGAGGAGTTGCAGATTGAACACCTTTTGCTTCCCTCAAATTTACTATTATTTCATTATTAGTATTTTGCCAGAATGTACTACAGCAGGTTGCTTCTTAAGATCTTTGTTCTAATCTAAAATTATAATTTACTTATTCTGTCTGTAGACCACTAAACTAGGCTTTAAAATTATACTATAAATAGTGCCACTTCAGTTTATTGCAGTCATTTTCATATTTAAATAAGAAAATAGCACTAGTTTACCTTATATAATTTGTTTGCAGATATGGCTAATGAAATAATTCCAAAATATTTTTCAAGAGTTAAAAATATGTACAATTATTTCCTTAGAGATCAGCCTTATCATGTGGGAGCTTAAAGAAACTCTAATTTTGTTGTAACTCTCCACTGGAATATAAGATTGCCTATTTTAATTAAAAACCATATAAATATAACTACTAAGTACCCAACAAAAGCACTAGGAGCAGATCTTAGTAGATATCACTTTAGCATTTTCAGGTTTAAGCCCTTTCGTTATAGATAGAAATTCATTTTTGTCAATATCTTACAACTCCCAGAAAAGTATTTTTGGTACAGTTTTTAAGAGTAATTCTGGTTCACTTTGCTTTCCCCAGAAATGTTTAATGAGATGATTTCACATCTTGCATTTGAAGACATTGCCATTGGTGGAATTAATTATGCTAGCGCTCATGTTACTGTCTGTTTTCTCTTTAGGTTGGGTTTAAAGTGATGTTAAGAAAGAGTGGCTTATTACATTGATTAATCAAAGCTTCCAGAGAGAAGGTAGAAACATAACAATGGCTATTTCTGCCTTCCTTGCACATCTCTTTCATTCCTTCCTACTTTCATGCCCTTTTACTAACAATGCTGGTTTGAAATGACCACTCTCTTTACTCCCTGCGTAATCTATTCCTCTGATCTTCTGTTAAATGATCCTCATAGAGCATTAGGGACATGACATTCTCTGCTTTCACTGAAGCCCCTTACACAGCCCCCTAGTTATTTCACAATCTTGCTGATAAAGCATGTGTTTTATGCCCCCAAATCGAAATATCAACTCCCTTACAGTCCATATACTACATAAAATAGTGCCTTGTTTATAATACACTCAATACAAGTTGTAAAATCAAGTAGAATGTTGATCAGTGCTTAACATTTGCTGCAAATAAAAATTTGATAAGACAAAAATTCAGAAGATTAAGAGATGATTTCTTATTGACCTTCTCTACTCTTCACACCTATAGGCAGAAATGTTCTCTTCTACCATTTTTTCCAACTGTGACATCCTAATGTAGGTGTAAAGCTCTGCATATACCTATAAGAATTGATGCTTAATTGACTGAAATATAAATGTTCTACTAAAGAAGAAAACTTGGGAAGGAGAAAATAAAATATTAGATTAGGTTGTAGCATTGATTTCTCCTTCAAATAGCTGCTTTTAAAAGTTGACATTTGTCTTAAGTATAGTGAGGGTTATTTGTATATTCATAATTGGCTAAAAATAGTCCTATATTTTGCATCTTTCACTATGTCAAAAGGAGGTTAAACTTTGAAATCCTTCTTCAGAATGCTGATTTTAAGAAATCATGATTTTAAACTGTCATTTTTACAGCATATTTGCTCTGCATTTTTATCAAATAGGAATGAGAAGATAATCCATCAGTGACCACAAAATCTGCAAATCTGTGCTCCTCTGAAAACCAATGCTGCTCTTGAAAGCAAAGGTCCGTTACAGGATGTGCAAGATAAATCCTAAGCAACAAGACACCACTCCTAGCTTTGTAATCAGATGGCAAAACCTTCCTTGCACTATATAGTAGCCACTTTAGAGTCATTTAATCTGTTTGATAATTGTGGTTCTGAATCAAGTTATCTAAGAAGCAGACTCTGAATTGGACACCAGCATGCAGACTCTTATCGAGGAGTTCTTTTGGGATTAGCACCTGATGAGGGAGTGTAGGAAGCTGAGCTGGGCAGAGGGAGAAGCTGAACCCTACTGTAGTCACAACAAAGGCATGAGAGAGCCATGCTAGCAAGCGCTGGAGCTGGACTATCACTGCCAAGGCATCATAAGTTGGTGCAAGGAAGCAAGTCTTTATATGCCTGTGCTGGTAGTCACTGGATCCAAGCCATCCCAGGGAAGGGAGCATAAACTTGCACAAAGCGACTGACTATCTTCAAACAACGGCAGTCCCCGCAAAAGGGATGAGAGCTGTTATCTGCCAATTCTCACAGTATTTGGGGGAATGAGTCCTCAAAGTGGGGAGTTGTGTGGCATATCACAGACCCACTATGATTGTTTAATAAAAGCAACTTTTAAATAAAAATATATTAATATAAAATGCATTTTATGTTTGCATATTTTTTTTTTTTTGAGACAAAGTTTCGCTCTTGTTACCCAGGCTGAAGTGCAATGGCATGATCTCAGCTCACCACAACCCCCTCCTCCTGGGTTCAAGCAATTCTCCTGCCTCAGCCTCCCGAGTAGCTGGGACTACAGGTGTGCGTCACCATGCCCAGCTAATTTTTCTATTTTTAGTAGAGATGGGGTTTCACCATGTTGACCAGGATGGTCTCGAACTCTTGACCTCATGATTCACCTGCCTCAGCCTCCCAAAGTGCTGGGATTACAGGCATGAGCCACCCCCCGGCCACCTGTTTGCATATATTCTTACTTTATGATACTTTTTTCCAACTATGAGAAATTTAGAAAAAACTAACCTTGAAATTCATGTGACAAATTAATATTATCAAAGAATTCAAATGATGAATCAGTCATTAATTTTCCAGCTTTATGAATTTTAGCTAAAATAAAACATTAATAATAACTACAAGATTCACATGCGATATATTTTAATACAAACATCAATATTTTAAATGTTTATTGTTGATCTTGGATTTAGAACTAATAATATCTTCTATTTATGAAGTAAAATATTTATGAAAATTTGCTAGAAAGTTGTGTATAAACTCACTGAGCTCAAGATAATTTATATCCTTAGAACTGTAATTATAAACTGAAACTTTTACTCCTTTTTCTAAAGGGCCAAATGTAGGCGGATGTCTTTGCCGAAAACTCCTTGGAGGACAGATTACAGGGGATGGGGTGGAGTAGGATATGAAAAGCTATTAAATGGAAAAAAATGTATATATGCACATACATGTGTATACACACATATATACATATGTTTGAATGTATGTGTATGTGTAAATGTAGAAGAAATTTCATTAAAATGTTTATTATAAAAAAACCTCTGGGTAAAGATATAATTTTTTTATTTTCTCTTGTTACTTTCCATATTTCTCGTATTTTCTACTCTCTCTCTCTCTCTCTCTATATATATATATATATATGCATATTTGTCTATCTACATACCTAACAATCTAATGATATGGTTCCTGGGAAAGCAAGCAAAGAATCAAGTTATTTCTCTTCTTTCTTAGCTTGTGTCTCTGCTAGGGCATAAAGTAGAAGGAACTCTGGATAATTCTGTCAACTTGAAACAAGAGAAAGGAATCAATTTCTTGCACAAGGTAACCAAAACCATAATGTTTTCTTTTTAATTGCTTGTCACATTTCCTCTTATAAAAGATGTTTAAATGACAAAGGTGAGTGACTCAACAGCATTTTAAAATAGCTTTATCTCCTCTCCATCCCAAATTTAATAGTCACTTGGTTTTGGGATTTAGTTGTCATTAGTCTTACCAAGAATTGCTTCAATTTTTATTTATTCCATTTGAAACATTTTCCTTATTTACATTATTTGAACCTCAGTTCAGATGTTTCTTTTTTCTTTCCTTCGTTTCTATTTTCAGTTGGGGATTTTTATTTAATTTTTCCTTATTTTATCGTGAAAACATTTACCAAAAAAGAATGTTTAAGAATAGACTCTCCAAATATTTCAGAAATTGCTAAATGTTTTTTCACTTTTCATGTCTTTTATTACTTGCCACCTACGGACATACTAAATAGTGCTTTTGCATTTCCTGTTTTCCTCCCATTCAGCACTCCTTTGCTTCTTTTATAAGTAACACTTTACAGATTGGCTTTTCAGATAGTGGGATGTAGTCAACACTGATGCTTTTTCTGATCGATCAAACGAGCTTCCTTGGTTGCTCACTGGCGACAGGGTTAGTGATTTCACTCACATCACTGTCAGACACAATATTATTGAAGTTTTTAAAAATGTATTTTCAACTCTTTTTTTAAAGACCAATTTAGAGATTGGAGAAAAGCTATAAACACGCAATCATTTTGCAAAACTTCCTGCCCTAAAGGATTAGACATTGAGGAGAGCCTTTCCTATTGCTTCAGGAAGTTACTTGACAAATCTGATACATTTCTTGCAGCAAAGTTTGGTGACTGTAAAGGGAAGAATGTCTTTTTGTGGGTAAAGAAACTCATTCTGTGCTTGGACTCCAAACTTGGAATTTACCACCGTTTGAGTTCTGTTTCTCAGCTTTTTAGGCTTAATAACTCACTTTGCCTGTATCTTAAATTGTATTAGATTCTGGGATTCTTGCTTAGATTTGTCAAGTTGATAGGAAATCGATGTTCATCTACATATACATCATGAACATCTGTGTCTTAATTTACAGTGAAAATTTTGTTAATTGGAAGAACTACTCACATTAGTCCAACATGAATATTTCTCCCTGTAGCATTCCAATTATCAGTAAGATTACTGGGTGATCACAGAATGAGAACACTGCAGTACAGATTAAGAATTTTTACATTAAGTAGCATATAAATTCATTTTCCCAAAGGGCATGTCTTTACCAATATAATTCTAGCTTTTGATGTCCCTGGTAAACATTTTCTTTCTCTTACATAATTCTTGGAATAATATTATGTCTTTCTGCTATGACTCTCCATTTTTATGCTCTTCCAATGGTCATCAGCACTTTTTCTAGTAGATACATGCTTTCTCTAGAGATATTAATGGCTTCAAGGCTGGGCACAGTGGTTTACACCTGTAATTCCAGCACTTTGGGAGACTGAGGCAGGTGGATCTTTTGAGACCAGCCTGGCCAACATGACAAAAACCTGTCTCTACACACACAAAAAAAATAATAAAAACAAAAATAATTAGCCAGGCATGGTGATGCATGCCTGCAATCCCAGCTACTCAGGAGGCTGAGGGAAAAGAATGGCTTGAACATGAGAGGCAGAGGTGGCAGTGAGCTGAGCTCTGCCACTGCACTGCAGTCTTGGCAACAGAGCAAGACTGTCTCAAAGAAAAAAAAAGAAAGAGAAAAGAAAAAGGTATTAATGGCTTTAGGAATGTACGGTTGTATATTGGACTTGAAGCCCTATTCTTTCATTTTAAAGAGACTTTACCTCTTTGCCCTATACATTATATGCCCATGTGTAGTTTAACTTTCACAGGGAGTATTCTATTTCAAATCCTGACTATCACCTTACCTATGTTTCTCCATGACCCGATTAGTAATGCAGACAGTCTAACATACCAGTTTTACCATGTGTCTCAACCCTGAACGCACAGAGGAATCATCTGTGGAAAATTTTAAAATACAGATACTTCAGATTTATGTCATTCCAACTAAATTTGAATATCAACGTGGGATGAAAAAGTATGTTTTTAAAAATCTTTACAGGTTATTTTGATGATCACTGTGGTTTAAAACCACCAGTATAGACACTTGATTCAACCACCAAGGTTCATCATTTTCTGGAAGGATAAGAATACTGCTGTAGTATCCAGCTAATTGCTACTTTGATATAGTCTCCTGAGCTGAGCCATGTCTGCTTCTGAGAGTTGAAAACAAAAGTACTATGATTGGGTTACTTCTCTAATATGCACTGAAATGTGGTATCAACTGTGATGCAGGATTCTGGCTTGTTGATATTGAAGAAGTTTTATAATGCTAACAACAAGAGGTAAACTTTACCATGAATTTACCATGTGCATATCATATTTCCTGAACCTCCCCATCCATCCCTCTCAACAACCCTAAGTGGTGAGCATTATTTTCAGCCTTGTTTTACAGTAAACTGAAACACATAGAGGGTAACTAACTCTCCAGAGTGCCAACACTGGTCAGTGATGAGCAGGACTCAAGACTCAAATCTTCTTAGTCTAATTCCAGGTTCTCCTTTCGTTCTCTTTCTTTCTTTCTTTCTTTCTTTCTTTCTTTCTTTCTTTCTTTCTTTCTTTCTTTCTTTCTTTCTTTCTTCCTTCCTTCCTTTCTTTCTCTTTTCCTTTTTTCTTTCTCTTTCTTATTCCTTCCTCCTTCTTCCTTCCTTCTTTCCATCCTTCCTTTTTTCCTTTCTTTCATTTCTTTCTCCCCTTCCCTTCCTTCTTTCCTTCCTTCCTTTCTTTCTTTTCTTTTCTTTTTTCTTTCTCTCTCTTCTTCCTTCCTCCTTCCTTCCTTCTTTCCTTCCTTTCTTTTTCTTTTAGAAAAATATTTTTTTCCTTTATCCTTTCAAACAAGATATAACACAACAACAATGCATATTATTGTAAAACGCAACTGAAAACTATAATTCAGACATCAAGAAAGAAAACTACTAGTTACATTATTACATTATGGAAATCAAAATTAATTTACCACACAAAATAAATTAAAACATTACAGATTAATCTTTATAGTTCAAACATATATATAAATAAAAACAACCAGTTCTAAATATCAGGTATTTTATAATAAAGATAATGAAACTTTGAACATTTCAGTTAAATCATGACACTAGGAGGAGGGGTTGCTTTTTAGGACAGTGTGTGAGTGTATATATATGAACATCACTTTATCTTTCAGAAAGCCTGGTAAAATTAGTGGCTAGAGAGAACAATGTCCTATGTTAGAACACTAATCGTTATTCTTTATTGTCATTCAATAGGCTTACTATGTAAAACAAAGCAAAACAAAAACAAGCATAAAACAGAAGCCTTCCCGGCACTTTGGGAGGCCAAGGCAGGTGGATCATGAGGTCAAGAGATTGAGACCATCCTGGCCAACATGGTGAAACCCCGCCTCTACTAAAAATACCAAAAATTAGCCTGGCATGGTAGTGTGTGCCTGTAGTCCCAGCTATTCGGAAGGCTGAGGCAGGAGAATCGCTTGAAACCAGAAAACAGAAGTTGCAGTGAGCCAGGATTGCGCCACTGCACTCCAGCCTGGTGATAGAGCGAGACTCTGTCTCAAAAATTAAATAAATAAGTAAATAAAAACAGAAGGCTTGGTTTCTTCTCTCCGGGCACATATTCTTTATATATTCTTTATAGAGTACAAGTCAATATAAGGAAATCCATGCTTATATAACTAATTGCAGGACATTCATAGATTCATGCTGAAAAAGTTAGGTGACAACATTTCTTCAAGGATTCACTCATGAATGGCAATGACAGGAATGCGGTTTTGGATAAAAAAATAAAGGAGTGGGGATTTCATTGCAGGAAGAAATGCACAGTGGTAGGCAGGAAGGAGTGAATTAGCGACTGACAAAAGGGAGCAGAGAAGTCAGCTTGATTCTTTAGAGGTTGGTAGGGAATAAATTTTTTGATTGTTTCCTTCTTGGAATTGGTTTATATTCTGATTGAAGACAAATTTAAGATAGGGAAGGCTTTTTTTGACATTCAAACTCTAATATCTAATGATAATATGTATCATGGGTTGGATGCTCCAGGAAGGTGATTGTGAAAGGGAGAACAGCCTGTGGGAGGTTTATTAGGGACTGTTCTCAGGATCAATGCCCGGAAGTGATGGCAGTGGTGGGCTGTCCAGAATGGCTGCTGACATCATGCTGCTGCTGCAGGGATGCCAGGGGGAGGAGGCAGACAGCTTTCAGAAGCCTGCTGCCCTGGGCACCACCAGGATGGGGCTGAGTCATGTCACTTACCAGATGGGGGGCTGTGGGGTGGGGCAGAGAGGGGCCCCAATATGGAGCTGGGGCTGCACTTTGGGGTCCTGGAGCAGGAAGTGGGAGCAGCACCCACTCAGGGGCCCAGCCAGGTATGCAGCCAGTGCATCCACCCCACTGAGGATGTTGGGTTCCTGTGCCTTGGGAGGATGTTCTGCACGAGGCCACCCAGGACTGCATCCCAGGTCCACCCTGCACTGGGGAGACCTCCAAGCCTGACGCTAGAGATGGCTGAGTCCAGGACCCACAGCCCACAATCTGCTCCTAGAGGTACTCCCTGGGCAGGGCCATGAGCCAGGCAAGGGGGATCCTCAGGCTGTCCCTGACAGCCAGGGTCTTGGGTGAAGCTCACGGCAAGTGTAGCTCCTAGCTAGGTTGCCAGCCCAGGCCTGGCAAGGACCTGAAGACTTGGCAACAGACTGCAAGGGGTGTGGCTGGGGCTACATGCTTCCTGGAGCCAACAGGATCTGGGAGCAGGCAACAGCCCTGCCCTAATGGGTGCAAGTACAGCCAGCCATGTCAGGGCTGTGGACCCAGGTCTTGCTGTACTCTTAGGGGTTGGGAAAGGCCACCCTTCCCGAAGCTCTTGCAAGCTCAGAAGTGCCTGCTCCTGTTGCCTGGCTTCTCTCTGCTGTCAACACCTACTCCAAACTTGAAGCAACATGGAGCTGCCCCTGGGTGCTGTCATAGCCCAGCCAGGGGTGTACATGCTCAGGGCAGTGCTGACATGCTAGTCCTTTGCTGCCTCAGCCCCTCTGGAATGTGGGTACTAACAAGCATGGGAGGGAGGTTGATGGGGGGCTGAGGACAGCCTGGCTCTGGCCTGTAGGTGCCCCTTGGTACAAGCAGCCTGGGTGCCTTGGATGGCAGCAGGAAGCAGACAGGCCTCCTGGGTGAGAGGAAATGGGTTACCAGTGAGGCTTCACCTTCAGATCAGGAGGGCCTAAAGGCTGAGAGCCAGGCTGCCAGTCCCACAGAGCACAGTGGGAACTTGTGGTGCCTTTTCTGGGCCTGCTCAAGGCTGCCCAAGAACTAATTGGAATATACTTCCTTTCCTCTGAGGCCCATAAAAGCCCTGGGCTCAGCCAGAGCTGAACAGATAATACGACAACTTGCCTGCAGAGAGGAGCCATCCTCTCTGCTCAGAGCTACTGAGACAATGGAGAGATGATGAAGAGATGATGGATGACCAGCTGCAGCGAGGAGCTATCCTCTCTGCTGATAGCTCAAAACTTGTTGGGATGACTTGCCTAGCAGAGAGGAGCTATCCTCTTGGCTAGCAGCTGAATAATGTTGGGACACCCTCACTGCAGAAAGAAGCAACTCATTGCAGGTTTCCTCTGAGCTGTTCTATTACTTAATAAAACTCCTCATCCTCTTGCTCACCTTTTACTTGTCTATGTATCTCATTCTTCAGGGGTATAGGGCGAGAAGTCAGGAACCTCTGAATGGTGAGACTAAAAGAGCTGTAACACAAACAGGGCTGAGACATGCTTCTTGCTCACCATGTTGTGGGCAAAGAGAAGGAAAGAAGAACTGCAACCCTTTAGAGAGCCCAGACTTGGGAGCTCCCTGAGCCAGGGCAGTGACTCCCTCTTTGGGGCACTGCAGTTCCTGGCATATCCAAGCTATTGGGAGCCACCATGTTCCCTGGTGCCAGCTGTGGAAGCTTCTTGTGGTGCTCCTGGTTCAGCCACAGTCTCACAGAGAGCCAATGTCCAAGCTGCCTGCCCCACTGTAGCAGCCAGCATGTCTGACTGAGCAGGGCTGGACCCCATGCTTATTCACACACCTCTTGCCACTCTACACAGTCCACCTTGGCATGCACAGGATCCAGAATGGTAGTATGAGCCAAGCCAGCCTGCCAAGCTGAGTGGGCAGAATATGCCTAGTAGGCCCATGCCAAAGCTGGGCAACACCCTAAAGATCCCATAACAGAAGGATGTGGTCTACTGCAGGCCTTAGCCATCTCAGTGGGGGGTTGAAGCTAAAATGACCCTTCACAGTTGTCTGCAAGTGGGAGGAAGAGATAGGCCTTTGTACTTGTGACATGGTGTAACTTTGGGTGAAATAGGCCTTTCAGCTTGAACACTTACTGTAAGAGTGGCAGCTCAGGCCAAATAGCCCTTTCAGCTTGAACAATTACTGTAAGAGTGGCAGCTCAGGGCTTTTTGCCAGCAGCATTCACAGAAGTTGGTGGAAATAAGTCCTCAATTTCTGAAGGGGAACCTGGGTGCCTGGGTGGTGTATTACAGTGCTCAGATTTTATTATCTGGGAGACCAATGATCCTGAACATGAGAATTAACTCAGTTAAAAAAAGTCTTGAATTTACTAAATCAGAATCTATCAAGATGGAGTCCAAATTATGGAAAATTTTAAAAGGTTCCACAAGTAATTCTGTATATCATTCAGATTTGGGAATCACTGAAGTAAAGCACATAAACTCCTCTCGCAAAGCTTCAGATATAATTATGGTTTTCTTCCTTGAATATTCAGTAATTTCACATAGTATACACTACTCCTTAATGGGCAGAGCAGGATGAAGGAAGAAATCATGTTATGAATAGCTCTGGATTCAACTAAAGGGCAGACAGGCATTTTAAGTGTGTTCCACATTATGTGAGAACAAAGGGATTAAGCACAATAGGAAGCCCATTAAATTGCTATTACATTTGGAAAAAATTAAAGGTTATGTTCAGACTATCATAGAATAGGTGTAGAGATTCACAAAACTATGTTAATCTATAAAATCTTCAGATAAATACATAATGAGCTATCTGGGCAAGCAGACAGAATAAATAAAATAAATTAATGACTTTGCAATGCAGGAGCTCTTTCTGTGTGGAAATAGCATGCTATATGTAGAACTTTAGTTGCAATAACTGGAGATAGACATTCAAAGAAATTTTACAAAGCAAAGTTAAAAGCACGTGAAACAAGATACTTTGTATTTGTGGTCTGTTGCTCAGAATCTCCAAGTAAAAGAGTATTGTCACTCTTTGTTCCAATACTTCTCAGTACTGGATAGTTAGTACCGCATGTTTGGAGTGGTGTCCTTCCTTCCTAAATACCTATTTGTTTCCAGAAATTTGTGTTTTCTCTTTCACCCACCCTTACCTCCTTACCTATTGGGATTCAGTGATGTGGTATGAGTTTGACTGACTGGAGTCGATCTGACTGAATCCTGGTTGCTGAGTAGAACAGTGCCCCTCTTTTTTAAGAAACAATGTGCAGCTTGGACGTGGGGTGGATCTGACCAAGACTCAATTGTTAGAAACAGGAATAGGGCCCTATTTTTTTTTCACCTAGCATGCAACTGGTAGGCATTCATATCAGCCCCAAAATCATTATGGCCATAAACCAAAAGGTGTCTAAGACAGATCTCAATCACTTTAGAGGTTTATTTCACCAAAGGCAAGGCAGTGCATGGGAAAAAGAAACATGAGTTACAGTAGAATCTGTGGCCTGTGCTTTCTCCAAATAGGGTTTTAAGGACTTTAAAGAGGAAAGAGTGGCAGGAGAGTAAGGAGGAACAGTCAATGATGCATTTATCTGGCACTCAGTAAATCTGCATTTTACATAAGATAAAGTTGAGATAGAATAGAGGAAGAAGTAAAATATGCATTTGTCTTGGGGTAGGTTGAGGGATGACTTTTAGTCCTATCTTTGTCCTGTACTGTGAAAATAAGCTGTTAACTTGCAGTCAGGATGAAATTCAACAGAATTCTGGTTTGTGGTAAAGATCTTGGGGCCCACAAGAAATTTCCTTATGAGCAATTTGTGAGGGAGGTCCCTGGGGACATATGTGGGCTTTTATCCTTGCAACTATCTGTTTGGGAACAAAAGGAAGGTAGTTTTTCACATGACTCAATTCCCAAGCTTAACTTTCCCTTTGGCATAGTGAGTTTGGGGTCCTGAGACTTCATTATTTTCCTTTTACAAGGCTTATACATGGGGGTACTACCTGAATGTTCATCAATTTTAAAAAACTGGACATTTAAACAACTGTACCACTTGGGCCTCAGCCAATTTTCTGTGGAATACCCATGACCAAGTGAGATGGAAGCAATTTCTTGAACCCCTCATGGGACTTGTGACAGGGGTTTGGCTTGTGTATTAGGCCACCATGCTCAAACCCCTTTCAGAGAGGGAGCATGCAGATGAGTGGAAACAGGAGATGGGACAAGTGCCTTTGGGCACTGGCAGGAAGGAATCCTGTACCGGCTCTCAGCATTGCTAGGGGTTGCCTGCAACCCCTGAAGCCCCAAAAGGTGTCTATTAATGCTTTTTTAGCATTTGCCTTCAGCAGAGGGCTAAGTGCTAACCAGCTCAGTAGAGGGTCAGGGTGACAGCTTTTTACAACCTGCCCTCTTGGTACTTGAGTTCTTGTCACATGGACTTGAAAGATTGTGAATGATGATTTTATTGAGTGATAGAAGTGGCCCTTAGGAAGATGAGGCACTGGAAAGGGAATGGAGTGGGAAGATAATCATCCCCTGGTCCCAGTAAGATTTAGCCAACTGTCCCCAGCTATCTCCTTTCTGACTACAGTCTATGATGTCCAGCTGTCTCTTTTCCTCTTGCAGATGCTTTTTCTCTCCTCTCCTTCTCTGCCATGCCACTCTGCTAATCTGCCAGTGGAGCTTGGGACTTTATGGCCACGGGATGGGGCGTGTTGGGTGAAAAGGTGGGAAAACAAAGATGTGACATTCTCATTTAGGACCCTGCTTCCAGGCTTGAGAGTGAAACCTTTTCCAGGGACCCTAACTTGTTCTACCTAGTATTTCCCTGCCCTCTGTGCATATCACAAGCATTAGCATAGAGGCAGTCAATATTTCCTTCTCACCTTGGTAGACCATTTCTTTACTGAGTCAGATAGGAGTTACAGAGATGCTAGTAACTACAACGAGATTGGTGTTGGGTTTCCGAGTCTCTAGGTAGTAGAAGCTTCAATTGAACCTGAATTCTTCACTGACAGTTCAGTGCAGTTTTTTGATGCAACTGAAGCAAGTAGGAGGTGGTTTTGTGGTGAGCAGGAGTGGATCAAATGAAGGGAACTAGTAGGTTCTGAGTTTGACCTTCAGTCACCTCTGAGTTCCCATGAGAAGCTAGAGGCAGTGAAGAAATGGACAGATTCTAAGAAATAATCACTGGAGAGCTTTGGCGCTATCGCGAGAAGGTAACCTTTTGAAAAGACAGAATTTCTATTAGTTAATTAACCACTGCCATTTAAGATGCCGATATCAAAGTCCCTCATTTCTAGGAGCAAAGTGGTGAAGCCTGTCCATATTATTTATGTGAGGAATCACTCTGCTTAGAAAAGATCCTCAAATGCTCTTTAGCGAAGGCAATTAACACAGGGCTTGCTTTTTGAAATAAAGAAAATGCAAATATTCTAGATCCTTTTGAAAACTGCCTAAGAAATTATATTAGAGGGGTTTTTAAGTGCCATAGTTTAGTGTTAAGCGTAGATAAGTTATAGTAATTGTGACATTTGCCATTACTTTTAATGACAAAAACCGCAATTACTTTTGTCCCAAACTAATATTTCAACGGCTAGTAACTTTATATAAATTGGTGACTTTAGGGCACAAGCAAGGAAATATAAACATGCTTTTATTCTGTAAGTAACTATAGTCAGTGTGTTCTTTACATGAGTTTACATTTCAAGTAAGAAAGTATTACAGTTGTCAGGCTATACTCTCCAGTGCAGAGAATGGATGGGATTTTCTAATTGTCTTCAGTGTGCTACTGGCCCATTGAAGTCTTGGTTCTCCAGGCATTCCAAAGAACAAAGATCACACAGTGAGTTATTCCCCCGAGATCCCTCAGACGATCAGAACCTAAGTAAGACAGCTATTCATGGATGGAAGCAAAACCTCTAGGTTCTACGAGCAGCACCTATCTACTGACAGTTTTGGAAAAAACACTTCACTCTGGGAAAACATGGCCCACTAGGTCCAATTCCCAGGTGGCTGCAACTCTTTAGTTTCTCTTTACCTGTAGTGACTCAAAGAGAGGTTTTTTTTTTTTTTTTTTTTTAGCAAAATAATGTATTTATTCCTAGTATCTACCCCTTCACAGAATGATGTTAGTTTATGCCTACCAGAATGCTTAAGGTATTATGACAAGTATGTACCTTCTTAAAGAAGGGAGATGATTCAGCAATTCACATTTGTATATATGTGTGTATATGTGTGAGCATGCAAGAGACACAGAGAGAGTGAGAGAGTATGTCTACTCCTTGAAAGTCCTCAGACTCATTATTATTTGAGCAAGATCATTCCAGTGGAATCACCCTAGATGTGATACCAATGTAAGCACATTAACCACCCTTCCTGACTTTGTGCCCAGTAGAGCACATACCTACTGATGCCAGTAAACCTTGGGTGGCCTTCTCTCTCTGTCTTTTAGCAGAAGAATTCATCTAGGTTACTCAGGGGAAGAATATTTTTACAGTGTAAAGGCTCCACATTGAGGTACCAGAAAATTCTCTGGGAAGATTTTGGGTTTTATGTCAATGAGAGTTTGAATAATCTGTCTTCATATCTCCAACACCTTGGGGTAAGATGGCATGAACCCTTTCACTGAACTTTTGTTCATTAGCCCTTATCAAGCCATACAAAATGTGAGCTGACATTGACACAGTGTGATTTAAAAAGGCACTGTAAGGCTTATCCTGTCCAAGAATATTTTTGCCTTAGACTAATATGCTACCTTTCCTTTTGACATAATCTGAAATTTCCAAGATTGGAGTAAATTCTTTGACTTGGACAACTTCTAGGTTTCTATACTCAGAATACCATTATTATAATCACATACATTGCCTGAAGGTGGAGGAAGATCCTAAAGCCATATTTTAGTTTTCTTCCAGTACTTTCTAAAATGTACATTTTAAGCTAATCGCCATTTTAAAAGTCACAGGATTCCTGAGATACTGGACTGCTAAGTCTCTCAATGGGTAAATGTGCCTGTGGGGAATTCACATTAATGCATTAATCATTTTTGTGGCAGTCATTAAGTTATAACACATAAACTTGGGTGCATTTCGTTGTCCATATTTGAATATGAGCACTTAAAGGAGTAGAGAAAACTAGTGTGCCAATAATTTCAAAGAATACAGTAGTTGCAGTAAGAGAAGCAGACAAGAGATATCAATGACATAAAAGTAGTAATTGCCTGAGTTTCTGATGAATCTATAGCTCTTATTCTGGTTTCCATTACAGTTTGATACATCTTACTGTTCTTGGATAATCTGAGATACTTTTCTATCTTAGCTATTTGTCTTGTATTGATTTGGAACTAGTTTAAATAATTTCATCTTACTTCAAGCCAAAAAGGTCTAGATAAGGGAGGAAGAGACACCTACATATAAGCAATGAAAATATTGTATGTAACACAATGGCTAGCCTATAGAATATACTTAATAAATATCAAAAGAAAATCTGACTGCATAGTATTAATAAGACCAGATGGAAATCAGAGATTTGTGGTTAAAAAAAACCTCAAAAGATTTAGCAAGTGATGACATATGAAAAAAAGATTGATCAGAGAGAACTGATCCAAGAGGTAGACTTTCATCAGTTTTTCTGCAAAATAATTCGATACCAATAACATTTAAAAAATCTAAGAACACAAGAAGTAGTGAGAAAACACAGACCAAAATAATAATGTAAGTAATATATGAAGCATCTATGATTTTAAAATATTGAATGCTTTTTATGCATTTGATGGAAAAGCACCTTCCCCTCGCACCTCCTCTTTATCTTTTCCTTTGTATGTATAGGTTAATGTCTCTAGGCATTAGAATGGAAGCTAAGGAGCACTCTCTTTAAAAGAGAATTTTTTATTTTTAATGCAATGTCAATTTAGCACTACACAATGCAATTCAAAATGGGGTGTTTCTAGTTCAGTAAAGGTGTTGGAAAGACAGTGAGTGGAAGAGATTTGGTTGTAAATAGCCCCAGTCACACTAAGTCATAGCTGAAGGACAGTGTATGCATTTATGGAGGATGGAAAGGACCATTAGTCACACATCCATCTTTTCAGTCACTGAGAGAACAATCTCCATTAGTAACATCATTTTTGAATAATAAGAGAAAATGTATGTATGTCCTTGGAAGTTCAATAAATAGTGATCCTTACACCTGAGAAATTTGTAGGCAACTGGGAAAGTTAATTATCTCTTTTATACCCCAGTTTTATAGAATATGTTTATATTACTACCATGGTGTATTAAGCTATATCTTTGTGACCATAAAACATAAATAAGAAAAAGCTGAGAGAGAAAATATGTCAAAATCACTTAACATGGTGTCTGTACAAGTCAGCTGCTTAACATAATAAAGTAAGGATAAAGAAGTGTTTTCCCACTGCATTGATGTATGTAGTGCAAGACACACTGGAATCCTGCAGTATAATATCTCAGAGTGCCTGTGGTTTTTATCAGCTCCACAGACCCATGTTCTGGAGGAGCTTAGACTCACCATGTGCTGACCGTGTTCCATTCAAGTTCATGCTGCTCAGATTTGTGTTTTGTATGCAGGGCCTCCTCCCACGCTGTGGATGCCCACTGAGCCTCGGTACAAGCACAGTCTGGAAATGTGAGAGAATCTACACCTTTAAGAGCAACCCTTAAATGGAAGAAGAAGCCAATGAAAAAAGACCTCCATCCTTCGGGTGAACAACCCACACACAGCCCTGGCAAATTCACCCCAGGAAGCTTGCTCAGGCCTCCTCACATTGGCTTTTCTTCCCTCCTTGCCTCTTCCTACTTTTCTTGTTGTTTCATTCCTGATTTTTGCAGTCACCTTTCAAATAAAACAACTACACCGAGATCCTTGTCACTATTTATAAGGGATCCTAAATTAAGATAGTTGGTTATTGTATATTGATCTGACTAATGTTTCTCTGAAGGTATGTAGTCCAAATCAAAGACTATAAACCATAATTTGATATTTAGAAGGTCAAAGGGAAAGATTTGATAAATACTATACTTAATATACGTCATTTGGTATTTGGTAAAAAAATACTTAACATACTTCATTTCACCTACAAAAGTGAATATGTTTTGTTTTATACTCTACCTAGATTTCTACAATGCTATAGTTAGGAATTTTCTGAATTACTAAAAATCAACTCATCACTTTATGATGAGTTTATGTTCATATTACTCATAAGTAGGTAATAATTATCTATATAAATCAATACTCCACTCATTTAATATACTAAATGAAAGATGTTTTCATAAAGTGAATAAATTGCTTCAAAATAGGAATAATTTTCAGTTTTTTAATTCTGATTTCAATATGATAATTTCCTAATCTGGGAAGCTATACTTATTCTGAAATGTACATAATCAAGATTTGAATTTTTCTTTTGAAATAAATGACTCCTAATTTCTTGAAAGATATGTGAACTTTAAAGGACAAAATAGAATTACTTGTCATGAGTTAATTTCACTGCTATTAAAATTTTGTTATTATAAAGTTTATGAAGTCCATCTAGCACACATTTTATAAGCTTCCAAGGTAACATAAATGAATTAGAAGAAAAATGTGCTTAAATAATAACCTTGCATCTATGAAATATATGGAAAATTTAAAAAGCACTTTATTATTGTTGAAAATAATTTTTAAACTGTAGTTATTGAAAATAATTTTCTAAAATAAATGATAAAAGTGATTCACAATGAAAGAATGCTAGAAACATTGTGAAATTTTCCATTTTTATAAAAATATTTATAGTTTAATTAAAATTCATATTATTTTACAAAATTAATAATTGTAAAGTTGAAAATTCAGAAACATTTAGGACATTCACAGTCTTGTGCAACTGCCACCTCTATGCAGTTTCCAGACATTTTCATCACCTCAAAAAGTAAACCTGTGCCCACTAAGAAATTACTTAGTTTTTTTCTCTCTGCATCCCCAGACAACCACTAATTTGAGACTTTTGCCCCAAGCAATTGTTTTTTTTATATACAGTAATTTCTCACTATTTCTTTAAAGTCATAGAACTGAAAGTTAAATGAAGTACAATGTTCAAATAGAAGTCCACATTCTTTATCTAAACTCCCTGGGGAGAAATGCATGCTAAGATTTCAGATGTTTTTGGATTTTATAAATGTTATATATAGACACATGTATATGAATTAATTTTCTAGTGGAATTTTTTCATTTTAATAAATACGTGGTTTTATTGTGGTGAGAACCCAACATGGGATCTATTCTCTTATGAAATTTTTAGATGTACAATACATTGACTACATGTGCAACGGAGTACGGCAGCTCTCTAGAACTTGCTCATCTTTAAGACTTCATGCACATTGATAAGTAATGCCCCATTTCTCTCACCTCAACCCCTGACTATCATTATTTCACTTTGATTATATGAGTTTAGCTATTTTAGATACCTCATATAAATAAAATGATGCAGTATATATCTTTTTGTGACAGAATTGTTTCAATTAGCCTAATGTCCTCAAAGTTCATCAGTGCTGCCTCATGTTGCAGAATTTCCTTCTGTTTTAAGGGTGAGTAATTTTACATTGTGTGTACCTACTACATTTTCCTTATTCAATCACCTTCAATGGACATTTAGGTTGTTTCTACATCTTGACTATATTGAAAATCATTGCAATGAATATAGGAGTGATGATAATCTCTTTGAGATCCTGATTTCAGGGGTTTTTTTTGATAAGTACACAGAAGTGGAATTGCTGGATCATATGGCATTTCTATTTTTAATATTTTGAGGAAATATCAAATAGTATCATTTTGCATTTCCACTAATAGCGCACAAAGGTTCTGATTTTTTCATATCACTTGTTGTCTTTTGGCATTTTTAAAAAGAATAGCTATCCTGAAAGGCAAGAGGTGATATCTCATTGTAGTTTTGATTTGAATTTACCCAATATTTGTTGATATTGAGCATCTTTTAATATACTAATTGCCATTTGTATGTCTTCTTTGGAGAAATGTCTATTTAAGTCCTTAACCCATTTTAAAAATCAGGCTATTAGCTTTTATTATGCTATTGAGTTGTAGGATGTATGAGTCTGTTCTCACACTGCTAATAAAGACATAGTCAGGACTGAGTAATTTGTAGAGAAAAGAGGTTTAAATTGACTCACAGTTCTATATGGCTGGGGAGGCCTCACAATCATGGTAGAAGGCAAATGAGGAGCAGGTATTACATGGTGCATGCAAGAGAGCTTATGCAGGGGAACTCCCATTTGTAAAACCATCAGATCTCTAGCTGGGCGTGGTGGGGCATGCCTGTAATGCCAGCTACTCAGTAGGTTGAGGCAGGAGAATCACTTGAATCTGAGAGATGGAGGTTGTGGTGAGCCAAGATCATGCCATTGCACTCCAGCCTGGGCAATAAGAGGGAAACTCTGTCTCAAAAAAAAAAACAAAAAACATCAGATCTCATGAGATATATTTACTACCATGAGTACATCATGAGAAAGACTTACCTCCATGATTCAATTACCTCTAACTGGGTCTCTCCCATGACACATGGGAATTATGGGAGCTACAATTGAAGATGAGATTTGGGTGGGGACACAGCCAAATCATGTCATAGGAATTTTTCATATATTGTGGAGATTAGTGCCTTATTAGATATACAGCTTGCAAATATTTTCTCTCATTCTGTACATTGTCTTTTCACTGTGATGGTTATTTCCTTTGCTTTACAGAAGCTTTTAGTTTGATGTGGTCTCATTGTTTATTTTTATTTTTGCTGACTTTACCTTTGGTGTCATATCCATGAAATCATTGCCATGGCCAGTGTGATACTCAGAGGGAGGTTTATTGTGATAAACACCTACATTTCAAAAGAATAAAAATCTCAAATAAACAACTTAACATTAGATCTCAAGGACCTTGAAAAAGAAGAACAAAGAACCCAAAGCTAGAAGAAGGAAACAAAGTTTACAAAGATTAGTGTGGAAATAAACAAAATATAAAGCAACAAGAAAAAAAATTGCAAAGAAGAATTGTTTTTTGAAAAGAAGCAAAATTGACAAACCCATAGCTAGACTAAGAGAAAAAGAAGAAATAAAGTCAGAAATAAAGAGGATCAAGAGATGCCACAGAAATAAAAAGGATCAAATGACACCACTATGAAGAATTATATGCGAACAAATTGGGTAATTTATAAAGAAATGGATAAATTTCTGGAAACATGCAACTACCAAGATGAAATTGTGAAAAAATAGAAGTTTAAATAGACCTATAACTAGCATGGTTACTGAATCAGTAATTTAGAACCTCCTAATGTTTTTAAATTATATATTCTCTTTTAAATATATTCTGCCTTTGAATAAAATCACTGAAAGACAAATATATTAAAGATAAAATTTTCTCTATATATAGAAATATATATATTAAAGGAAAGCTTAAGTTTTTAAGAGACATAGGAATCTATTAATTTGGAAATATCCCTTCTTTCAGTTGAAAAGTCTTTCATATGATCTGAAAAATTTCTTTCAAATTATTAACAACATATATGTATAATGTGCCAATAAAAGTTCAATAGAAAAGTATAATTGTACACTTATTTGGAAATATATTTATAAATCTAAAGTGGTCATTAACTGTAAATAAAATAATTATAAATGTCAACTGGAAGTAAGCAATTACAGATATAAGATGCTGAGTTAGAAGCTATTGATATTTTTAAGGTGAACATGTATTATTACTTTACTCTTACTTAAAACTTTGAGCTTTTATGCTCAGTCTTCATCAGTCTATGACATAGGTTAAAAACTCAAGACTCCTAATTCACAATTTATACCTAATTTAATTATATATTTTATTTGGTCTACTTTAGCCAACCACATATGGCTTCTGAAAAGATGGTATAGATTTTTCCATATTTCTCCACAGGCACTAGACACATTCACCTTAATCAAATGTAAAGATATTTCATCAAAAGTGGTTGTAAAAATAATAGCACATTTGTGTGATGTACAAAGGGAAATAAGATTAACTCAACTGTCCACAAAACCTTTTAAATCAAAGTATTGTAATAAATTATAAGTTATTTACTGTTTATTCTATAATTTTCAATTAAAATATGTTCTATCTATTTTGATTTTCACCCTTTGTTGTTACCTACAATGTTATAACATCTTGAAATCATTATTCAGAGAACTTTTGTTAGTATACATGGATAGTATATATATCAGCTAACTTCTTTCATCATGGGGATATGAGACTAAAGATGTTATGTTTGTTATGTAATAAAAATCTACAACGTTTCAGAAGGCGAAGTTTTAACTACAGTCAAACAAGACCAAATTAAAGGGCAGTAGGTGTAGTTCACCTTTGGTAAATGCAATAAGAGAATGCACTGTTGGTAGGGAATTAAAACAAAATTCTGTAACTTATTAAATAGCTCTGCTTTTTATTAACATAATGCATCAGTGTTTTGGAATAATGTCAGTTAGAAAAATACATTTCTCTGCCCCATCAAAACCTGTTTTTTTAAAACTTCTTAGCTGAAAACAGTTGTGGCAATTTCTATTGATATCTATTTGCCCACCCATGCATCTGTTTATCTATCTAAAGTATATACTTAAAATGAGCCACATTAGTACAGTGTTTGTTTCTCATCATCTAATACACACTGTATTCTACATCAAAATTAATTTTAAAAATTTGCAGTTTTAATGTTGGTCTATGGCACATGGAGACTCAAATATACACATTTATTTCAGGAGAAAGTTGTAATGGTTAGAATTTTTTTGAGATCACTTCAGGCATAGTCTGTGCTTTTACCCTTATGATATTAGATATCACATATTACTGTATTTGAATAGTCAATTCCAAGTAAGTAGCACTATATCAGTGATTGTAGAGACTGAAAACTGAATTTGAGTTATTCCAATTCTATTATTCCATGTAACTGCTTGAAATTTGTATTTGTATTTAAAATTTGATAGGTGAAAATTTTAGCTCATACGTAAAATATGTTATTCAGTTTGAATATTTTCAAAAAATAAAATATGTTCATTTTCAGTTGTCAGTTGCTTATTTTAAAACTAAAGAATGAGTCCAGAAAATAATGATTATTAATGATTATTGCATGGTTATTATGAAAATTAGCTTTGTCTTTTAGATGATGGTGGTAGGAAAAAAAATAATACAACCCAAGTTCAAATGCACCATTTATGCCACTGTTAACATACTTATTAAGCTAGATAGATACAACACTAGATAAGGTTATGAGATGTTCCCTCAACCTTTATGCTTATTGCTACATGTCCTGAAATACAATGACAGTATAAAAGTAATTTTAAAAAGGTACATCAATATTTTTAACAGAAAATTGAACAAATAGAAATTCAAATCATAATTAATAATGAATATTATATTATAACATTTAATTTTGTCTTTAGTCTTTGGCAGATTAAAAGTGCTGTTTAATTTACAAAATGACTATGTCAAGAAACAAATGTAGATAAAGAATAGTAATAGTGTCTCATTTTATTTTTAATACTTTACTGCCAGGTCCTATGCCCTACCATGCCTGTTCCCATTCTACCTCACATCTGGGCAAGCTATTAAAAAAAGCCCAGGTACTCTCTACCTTAATATAGGTGAGTTCAAATCATGCACTCCTTATCCTATTAAGAGGAACCTTCACTCAGCCCTGTTCTTTAACTACCATAAACTCCAACCTAGTTTCTGATCTCTCTAGTCACCTTTGAATCTGCTTGGCAGCCTGCCTGCTCTCCCAAGAATAATTATGTGAGTCATAATTCTCTCCTACTCACTTTGAGGTGTGTGGCATCTTCAGTCTAGACATGCAAACTAAATGTTAAGTGGAGGTTTCATCCTACCTCTAGGAAGAGTACAACATGGCTGTTATCCCAATGTAGGATATACTACTGAAGTGCAGTCAATATGGGGACATATGGAAATATGAAAGAACCACTCCCCCAACCTCAACAGTGTGAAATGTTGGATATATCACCCACACAACAAACATTTTATACCTAGTTGAGCTCAAATCCAAGGCATAATAACCTAAGAATTATATAAATAAATATGAAAAATTAAGTAATATTTGAAGGCTAAATGGCCCATGAGGGTATATACACAAAATATGGGCAGAAAGAGCTGGTGACTACACTTTTTCAACTTGCTAAAAACAGAGAAACCAATCCTCAATCCTTTATGTTTATGAAGAATAGCAACAAAAATACCTGAATAAAATAGGACATCATGAAATCCTGCATCAGTCATAAAATAGAACTAGGAAAACTTTTATATCTCCTAGAACATTTTAGGAGAGCTTAGAGGACATCTATATGATGTACTTAGAGTACATGAACCATGGGTGGATTATATGGTACACAAATATCTGGTCAAAACACACCCATCTCAAATTATCCTGGGAACCATAAGCTAAGAAACTAAGATAAAATCTCTTTCCCCAAACTTATGAAATGCTATTTTAGATATTCTGAGTCTTCTACTTTTTAAATGAAACATAGAAAGGTAAAAATATTTTTAAATAAAACTCAGCTCATATATATTTAATAAGAATACAGGGCAGACTTGTATTAACAGCACTGCAATTCAGGTCATGGAAAATGCACTTTCTAAATACACAGCAGCAAATAATATATCATAGGAATATCAAGCACCGCAAAGGTACTAGGCACAAAGAGAAAGCATCAATTGTTTTAACTAACTAAAAAGCTTGCAACAGAAAACTGAAAATCTGAAGGACATTTTTGACAAGTCTGTGAAAAATATTCAATGGGGAGAGAAAAAGAAAAATCTAGGTATTGTATTAAAATAAGGGTCATATTTTTAATTAAATAATCTAAAAATCAGAGCATAATCAACAAATTAAATAAAATGAAGTAGAGGGGTTGTAGAGTTGATAATACCTCAAGTGTTAAATACATGTGAGAAATAATTTAAAATGAAATACAGATATATAAAAAGATAAAAAATCTATCACAAATTTGGAAGAATTCATGAAATAAATGAGAAGAACACTATTTGAAAAGCTGAGAACTTTTTAGAATTGAGAACTTAGATGAATCCTCATGTTGATGAATCAAAACAGATGCATACAAACACTTAAGGTGATATAGCCATCAAACATCAAAGAAAGAAAGAAATCCTAAATTAAATTGGGCATTAATAATTACCAACTAAGCAATAATAATTATACAAGCAGTCATTATGAAATAAGGTAAAGTAGAAATTAGACATAATAGAATCTTATTTTTAAGTAGTGAGGAAAAAGAAATTACAACATAGTTTTATTACTAGCTGATTTATCATTATAAAACAGCCACTGGAAAAAAAAAGTTGCTAATCATAGATACTCAGTAAATGCTAACCCATTTTTATTTCACCAAGAAAGAAGTTGAACTCACAAGGAAATAGAGGCAATGTTAGGTATGTTGGAAAGTATAAATTAAGGCTAAATATAAAAGTAATTAATTTGGGGAATAAAAATATAATGGAATTAAGATACTGAACAATAACATTGAAGATGGAAGGTCAAAAACAGAGTTATAAAATCCTGAAGGTTTTGATTATTATGAAGTAGGCTAGTAATGAGTAACATTATACATTTTTAGATTTACATGTTAAAACATATAAAGGTTAAACCATGTAAGACTTACCGTTATTAGCAGAGAAATTAAATGTTTAAATTCAACATGAGTAGAAGAAAAAAAAAAGAAAGAAAAGTAGTCATAAAATTGATCAATCTAGTGGTATTCTAACTGAAGGAAAAGAAGTAAAAGAAAAGAAAAAAATGAAGACAAATGTATGAATAACCATAACAAATATAAATGAAAAAAGCTTTCCTATTCAAAAACAGTAATTATTATATTAGCTGAAACAACAAACAAATCAGACTATATGCTACTTAGAGAGACACAAAACAAAAAAACATAGGATAGTTAGAAAACAGTAAATGGAAAATATATACAAAGGCCATGCATATCTAAAGAAGAATGATTTAGAAACAATATTAAATTGAATTCAATTTAATTCAAAAGGTTTAATAGATATGAAAGGTAATACAAATTATGGCTATTGAAATGAAAATAATTTATTACAAAATAATAATTTCAGTAAGAATCTTTGACAAAAGTAAACTCCAATTTTCTATATATGTAAAATATATGTAATATATATGCACATTTAAATATATATGAACATTTATAATATATATATGCATATTACATATAACATGGTGGAAAGGAGCAGAGCAAGCTCTGGTTCCTTTATTTCCTTGTAAGGACACCAACCTTATCCTCGGGGCTTAACCCCATGACCTAATTTAAATCCAATTACCTTCCCAAGACCTCACCTCCAAATACCATATTACAGCCTCCATGTATGAATTATAAGTTGAAAGGAAAAATTTAGAACATTAATAATCATAATACATATTTATGTTAATTTAACACACTTCTTTCAGAAGCTAAGTTTTAAGAAGTTTGTTTATTTTCTATTTGTTTGGTGCATGCTACATTACAAATGAACCAATCACAAAATTTGACTAAATGTGAGTATACAAGTCACCACCACCACCATCACAGTGAATCACAAATATACACTAAATTGATGTATGTAACAGGTTCTCTGACTATAATGCAGTTAAAGAGCAAATATAGTCCCCCATATGTTAGGGAAAATACTTTCAAATAACTTGTTAGGTTACAAAGAAAACTATAAGAAATATTTAAGATTATTATATAGAAAATTTATTATTATATAAAATTATCATATATAAAATATTTTAATAAATGTGGGATGCAGGTAAAATGTTATTTAGAGGAACTCACCACTTTAGGTGATTTGCTAATGAACAACAATAACAAAAAATTAGAAAATCAATGAGGTAATTATTCAACTCAAAAAGCTAGAATGATACAAACTAAAATAATGAGGAATATTTCACCCACATCAATCAACCCCAGTTGCACTGGAAATTTGAAAATTAGTGTTTTCTTTTTTTTTTAAATTGTGGTGTGGTGTTCTATTGACATTTAATATCAATGGCACAAGGATACAAAATATTCTACAATGCATAATTCCCCGTAACAAAGAAAAATGCCAAGAGACTTTCCATTGAAAATATTTTATGATGGCCAAGATTTATTTTAAACTCTGAAAATTCCAAATTGGATAATGTTATGCAATGGGAACTCTCATATCCTGCTTGCAGGAATATAAATGAGTAAAACCATTTGAAGAGCAATTTGGTAATTTTTGATAAAGCTGAAGACGTCCACACCCCATAGTCATCCTGTGACTCACTCCAATCTCCCACTTAAGGGTGTATTCTCTAGAGCAGCCCTCACAAATGTGTGCCAGGAAGGTGTTCCTGGCAGCATTGTTTGAAACAGTTAAAATGTGGGAATCCTAGGCATAAACCAATAAAAGAATAGGTCAATAGAATATGTCACATTCACATAATGGAATATTGCAGGCCAGTATAAATAAATGTAATTATTTTATATATAGATCCCAAATGGAGAAACCAATCTGCAGAATAATTCTGGGAACAGGCCATAAAAATCAGTACACATATAATTCTATATATAATTCATAGATATATAAGTGGTAAAATATTAAATTATGAACAAGAATAACCATCAAATTTATTATAGCAGCTGTCTCTAGGGAGGAGGAGGAAGGGATATTAAACTAGAGCACATACAACTTCAGCTCTGTTTGTTATTTTACTACCCATGAAGAAAGCAAATATGACAAAATGTTAATTTGTTTTAGTCAGTTCAGGCTGCTGTAACAAATATGCAACAGAGTCTGGCTTATACAATAAACATTTATTTCTCACTGTTCTACAGGTTGAGAACTCCAAGATCAAGACTCTGGTAGAGTCCCTGTCTTGTAAGGGTCTGCTTCCTGGTTTATAGACAGCCATTTTCTCACTGTATTTAAACATGGCAGAAGGGAGCAGAGCAAGCTCTGTTTCCTTCATTCCCTTATAAGGGCAACAATCCCAACATGGGAGCTTCAACCTCATTATCTAATGCAAATCCAATTATCTTTACAAGGCCCCACCTCCGAATACCACCACTATGTTATAACCTCAACATATAAATTTTGGTGGTGACAGAGTGGGAACATTCAGTCCAAAACAACCTTTGTAATTTGTCTGGTACTTACATTTGTGAATATTATTCTCTGTAACTTAGTCTATTTTTTTGAAATAAAATTTTTCATTAGTCATCTCTAGTTCATTGAATTTAAATTTACATGAATTGTATATTACATAATAGAGTCTGCACTGAAATAAGATCTTTGTTACTGTCTCTACTCTGTCAACTATACTATACTGCTCCTTTCATGTTTCCACTAATTCCTAAATATTCTTCCTGGTAGTAAAATTTTGAACACTACTAGTTAACATGTTTAAAAGCGTTTTTAGTTAACATATTATCTGTAGGCTAAATTAACCTTTTTTTAAAAAGCTCTTTAATACCAACTCTTTTTACCCTAAATGTTGTTTATTTTTTCTCCTTTTCTTTACTGTCTCAAAGTCTTAAGTTCTGTAAAATTTATTGTAAATTGAATTATCTCATTTACCTTTTAGTCCATTCTCATGTTGCTATGAAGAAATACCTGAGGCTGAGTAATTTATAAAGAAAAGAGCTTCAATCGACTCACAGTTACACATGACTGGGGAGGTGTAAGGAAACTTACAATCCTGGTGGAAGGCACCTCTTTGCATGGTGACAGGAGAGAGAACAAGTGCAAGCAGGGGAATTGCCAGACGCTTATAAAAAACCCTCAGATCTTGTAAGAACTCATGCATTATCAGAGAACGGCATGGGGAAACTGCTCCCATGATTCAATTATCTCCACCTGGTCCCACCCTTGACATGTGGGGATTATGAGGATTATAATTCAAGGTGATCTTTGGGTGGGGACATGACCAAACCATATCATTCTGCCCCTAGCCCCTCCCAAATATCATGTCTTCACATTTTAAAACACAATCATTCAACAATCCCCCAAAGTCTTAATTCTTTTCAGCATTAATACAAAAGTCCAACTCAAAAGTCTCATCTGAAACAAGGCAAGTCCCTTCTGCCTAAGAGTCTGTAAAATCAAAAGCAAGTTAATTACTTCCTAGATACAGTGGGGTTACAGGCATTGGGTAAATGCAACCATTCCAAATGGGAGAAATTGGCCAAAACAAAGGAGTACAGGCCCAGTGGAAGTCCAAAATCCAAGAGGGCAGTCAATAAACCTTAAAGTTCCAACATGATCTCCTTTGATTCCATAGCTCACCTCCAGGTCATGCTGATGCAAAACGTGAGCCCCCTGGGTGTCATTGTCCATATCACTATCAGCATTTTGGTCAAAGCCATTCAGCAAGTCTCTAGAAAGTTCCAAAATTTCTCCCATCATCCTGTCTTCTGAGTCCTCCAAGTCTCTAGGAAGTTCCAAACTTTCCCACATTTTCCTGTCTTCTTCTGAGTCCTCCAAACCATTCCAACCTCTACCTGTTATCTAGTTCCAAAGTTGCTTTCCCATTGTTGTGCATCTTTAGAGCAGCACCCGACTCTCTGTGGAACCAATTTGCTGTATTAGTCTGTTCTCATGCTGCTATGATGAAATACCCAAGTGTGGGTAATTTATAAAGAAAAGAACTTGTATAGACTCACAGTTACACATGGCTGGGGAGGCCTCAGGATACTTACAACCTTGGTGGAATGCATCTCTTCACAGGGTGGCAGGAGAGAGAATGAGTGCAAGCTGGGGAAATGCCATATGGTTCTAAAACCATCAGATATCTGGAGACTCACTCACTCTCAATGAGAACAATGCATTACCACCTTCCGCCTTCAAGAATGACCATAATAAAAAAATCAACAAACAGTAAATGTTGGTATGGATGCGGTGAACAGGAAATACTTCTACACTGCTGATGGGAATGTAAATTAGTACAACAACTATAGAAAACAGTGTGGTGATTCCTTAAAGAATTAAAGGAAGAGCTACTACTATTTGATCCAGCGATACCACTACTGGGTATCTACTGAAAGAAAAAGAAGTCATTATACCAAAAAAAAAAAAAAAAAAAACTTGCACAGGCATGTTTATAACAGCATAATTCACAATTGCAAAATTATGGAACCAACCCAAATGCCTGTCAATCAACAAGTGGATAAAGAAACTGTGGGATATATATATGTAAAATGGAATATTACTCAGCCCTAAAAAGAAATGAATTATGGCATTTGCAGTGAACTGAATGAGATTGGAGAATATTATTCTAAGTAACTCAGGAATGGAGAACCAAATATCATATATTTGCATATAATAGCTAAGCTATTAGGATGCAGAGGCACAAGAATGACAGCATAGACTTTGGGGGAAAAAGTAGGAAGGGCGTGAGGGACAAAAGACTAAAAATAGGATGCAGTGTACACTGATCAGGTGATGGGTGCAACCAAATCTCACAAATCACCACTAAAGAACTTACTCAAGTAACCAAACACCACCTATTCCTCAATAACCTATGGAAATGAAAAAAATTAAAAACTAAACTAAGTAAAAATAAGAAATAAATAAAATAAGATGGTGGCTTTCTAATCGATATTTTTTCATGGATGGCTTTTTTAATAGAAAAGAAAGAGAGCGATTTTAAAGCATTGCCTTTCTCTTGAACTTCAGAAAAATTCAGAATTATTAAAAGGTTGGAAAGGTGACATTATTTTTGTTCTTAGAGTACTCATGTGCTTTCTTCCCTAGGGTAGTGTCTCAATATATTTGAGAAAGCAAGCAGAAACAAAGTACTCCTTAGAGATATAAACCCAAGAGGAGGCCAGTGACATTTTTCAAAATAAGTGCAATGTGATTTTTTTTAAAGATATATAAAAAAGGCTAAAGCATTCTTTTCTGTCTTGGCCCTTTCCTCTGCTTGATTGGTCATAAATGATGATGTAATTCATCATCTTCACTTCAGCTGTTAGGATTAAACCTTTCAGAAATGCTGACAGGACCAGGAGTACATCTTTTCCCCTTTGTCTTGTCTAGAACTCAGTCATGGCTAATTTACCTATGGTGAAATAAGTGAAAAGAAAATTCTAAAGGGACATTGCTTCATACAAAGTATACTGTTTACTCCTTCCAGATGCCAAAACTTATTTGAAGTAAATTATCATCAATTCACAATGATGAAATCATGAAGGAGCATTATACATGTAACTTTAAAAATCATGCTTGCTCCAGAAGAGATTGCCTCCCTCAGGAAGACTGCTTTTGATTAGAACCACAATAGAAAACACATTGTGACTTTGTCATTTAGGAACAGCTCTGATGTTATTTTTCTTCTTTTTGTTTTTTAAGGGGAGTTAATTATATCATTTATGCAATGCTATTTTGACCTAATAGTGCATCTCCTATTTTTATTTCAATTTATTGTCCCATGAGCATAAATTTCTTTCTTTTATCAGTTTGAAAACAGCTGTCATCCTAGGCAACATCAGCTTTGACCTAAAGTTGCTTGTATTAATTTTTCAAGTATATTTGAATTTTAAGATGTTAATTATTCAAAATGGATAGGGCAAGGAATACCCAAAGGTATCAGGGATAACATGCAGAACATTAGATACCTTTTCTGAGAGACATGAAGACTAAATCATGAAGTGGGTAGCATGTTTCTGGATAGAAAGGCAGAATATCATAAAGAAATATGTTATTTTAGAATGAATTTATTGAGTAAATTTTCTTTTACAATTTGACAAAATTCTTTTTAAGTTCATATTGAATAAGAACAAAATTCTAAAAAGTAGAAAAAAGTTAAAAATAGAATTAAAACAATCTAGAACAATTTTTATTAGATGTTAAAATGTTGTGATTAGGTTCAGTTTGAAGACTGAACAGAATAAATAGTATTGAATGAAAGAAAAACCTAACACAGACTTAGCTATATAAAATTTTAAACACAATAATAGAAACTCGTTAACCAATGAATTTTTAATAAAAATAATTAGAGTACTTTCTTAACTCTGTTTTAAACAAATCCATTTAGATCCCACATCAGACCATATCGAATTAAGTTTCAGCGGGATTGTTGTGCTAAGTGAATGATATGAACTCTAAAAAGCTAGAAGAAATATATCTACCCTTTTGGTCACAGGGAGGATTATTTTTAGTGTAAAATTAGCAAGACAAAAAAATAAAAACAGATGGAATGCATAATCCCTGTGTGAAATTTTATTATGTCAAGCTAGCAAAATAAAGAGAAGTTATACGTGGGCAAACTTTAATAATAATAATTGAAAGGAAAATTATGCTCGTGTATCAATAACATGTAAGTGAAAATGGAAAATAAATAATTTAAAAACATTGAAATATAAAATGTTAAAAGCTTTAGCAAATTCCATGTTTGAACTGGAATTTAAAAAAATTAAAGAACAAACTTTTATTATAAAAGTAAAGTAAACAATTTAAAAGAGATTATAGAAAATATTGAGAAGGATCTGATAAAAGAAGTGTTTTCTTATGTTGATATTGGTATGTAAGTTGGGACACATTTTTACAAAGAAATTTAACTATACTTGTCAAGAATTATAAAGGCACAATGCCTAAGCAGTACAGTCCAAAAATCTTTGAGAAAATAATTAAGGTCCAGAGCCAGGGCTTCAGCCTGTAATAATACCAGCAGTTTGGCAGGTCAAGGCAGGTGGATTGCTTGAACCCAGGAGTCTGAGAGCAGTCTGGCCAACATGGGGAAACCCCATCTCTGCTAAAAATACAAAAGTTAGCTGGGCATGTTGGCATACACCTGTTATCCTAGCTACTCAGATAGCTGAGGCAAGAGAAGTTCTTCAACCCAGGAGGTGGAGATCGCACCACTGCACTCCAACCTGAGAAACAGAGGGAGACTGTGTCTCAAAAAAAAGAAAGAAACATTTCTAAGTTGTTTAACAAGTAAAACTAGATTTATACAGCTTTTAATAATAAATATTCACCTTACATCAAAGGAAAATATTCAAATATCACATATAACATGTGTGAGGTAAAGTGTACCTCATATACAGATAACAAACTAATATTTAATCTATCATTTTCTTATATATGCTCAAGTGATATTTGTTTTAAATTTTCACCAATGAGCATACGAGTCCTTCACAATGGGAAAATGTAATCACCAAAATGAATAGAAGAGGGTTGCTAAAGGCTTAAGTGAAAATATTTTAAATACAGATAAGAATATTGAATAAAGTTTTCAGTTTTTCATTAATTAATTTCTGTTTCATTGATTATAGTTAAAAACAGTGAGGTTTTTTTTTTTCTATCTGATAACCTAATTCTAAGATGCCACTTATATAGCTAAACAGATGAGAATAAGAATATTCTTCAACATTTTAGATGCTGGAATTCTATTAAATATTAAAACAATTATGAAACTACAAAGTGAAAGAACACTAACGGAATCCATAAATAGTATATACTTTGAATACTGTATTTATTTATAACTATCTTTGCCTGCATCCCCAAGGTGAAGACTGGAATTACTGTTTAAGAGGTGCAATGTCAGGGTAACAAGAGAAGCAAATAAGGAAATCAAGTCTCTTAAGAAGAGGCAATTACACAAGATGATGCATTAATGTGCTGGCCTATGGCCTCACCCCACTGGACAGCTGCAGAAGTCTCTACACAGAAATCATACTTTCTTGCTGTCCATCAGAAAAGGAAAGAAAAGGACTCCTGTGTCTCAGCCATTACATTTCCACACACAGGAAGTTATACCCATGTGTGTGCACACGTGTACACACACACTTACTTTCCCGACTGCATTATCTGGCCCCTTTGGTGGTTGCTCAGAAAACCAGACCTGTTGCCTTAGTGCGTGTGGTGCTTTATTTAAGTTCAGAATGCTGGAAACTAAGAACAAATGACTAGCTAGCCTGACTGTCAGTGGCAGTTAAGTTTTCCAACAAAGATTCATGAGCCTAAGGAAAAATGGCCACAGCAATAGTTGAGAAGTCAGAAGACAGTGGTGATAAGGGAATGAGGAGGAGTGTATATCCAATATAATATCTGTCCCTTATATGCTTTAATGTGCTGTAATTTCTTCCATTAAAACACAAATTATACTCCAGAGCAAAACAACAACAACAACAACAAATCCAGTGAGTCTCCATTCTTCCTATCTGTCATGCTTTCTCCCTTTTTGGGAGAAAAGGAATTATCCATAATCGCTGCAATGCCTCTAAAATCTCAATTTCCTTACAGGACTCATTTTCCCGGACTCAGGACTCATTTTGTCATTTTTTGAAACAGTCCATCGGAAGTTCTAATTTGTTGGTTCTGTCTCTTTCACTGTTTCCCCATTGGTCCTTGCATTCCTCTTTTTCAGCTTGAATTCCATTGTAAAAATTACGTTGGCATCTTTTCTTCGTTCTTTTAACACAAATGCTTGGCACGGCTAACCACTCCCTCTATTTTTCTTCACCCTCTTTTTCTTGCTTCATTGATTGTTTCCCTTGGTTTTGCTCCAGCCTCACTGGTTATTTTATCTTTGTCTGATTTTCAGGTTTCCTCTCTTCTGCTGACTGTCTAAATGCTGTCAAGCTGCAGGGCTTTGTCTGGCCACACAGTCAGGGCTGAAAACTATTTTTCTATGTGAAACAGTTGTATCTCTTGCCTGTCTCCACTGCCTGTAGCCTTCCTTGTTTTTCACACTAGCCACATGCTGTTATTTTGGTTTCTCAGAAATGACAATATTTGATCTTTCTCTGGGCTTTTGCACTAGCTGTCCAGGAAATCTTTTATTCCCAGATCCTCAAAAGGATCTTTTTGTTTTTTTTTTTTTGTACTTTAGGTCTGAAGTTAAAATATCATCAAGGAGGACTTTGCCAACCATTTATCCATAAGCTCCTTCTATTTCAACTACATTTTCCTATTTATTTGTCTTCTTGGTTTCTGAAAGAGTCTTATCTCCTTATCTGTTGTTCCACTAGACTGGGATCTTTCTCTTTCTACTGGAAGACCAGCTGTTGAGAACAGTGCCTTGTCTGTCTCTCTCACTGGTGTGTATGAAGGAGCCATAATAAGGCCTTACTCTCAGTAGACATACAATAACTATCTTTTAATGAATAGGACTAAAACAACATTAGAAGATATTTTTATTGATCAAATAACTTACAATAAAAAAAAGAAAATTCTAGGAATGTTGTGAGGGTATGAGTATTGTGGGATAGCCACTGTCACGCTTGAAGCTGGATTATGACTTGTTTAAAAAAGTATTTTGGCAATTACACTGCACTTAAAACACATACGTGCCCCTTGATCAATGATACATAATAACCAATTAATTAATTAGTGATTGACTCTTCACAGTATAACAATGTATGCTTATAATAAGTTATACATCATACAATTGCATTTAGCTTGCTCTATAATGTCTTGTGGTTTAGTAATGTTTACATGTCTTAATAAACAATTACATTGATGTCTGTCAATTAAAAATGGCAAAATGATTAAACAAATGGAAAGATTTCAGCTGAAACACACCTTATAGTCCTCACAGTAGATAAGATAATTACTGTAATCCTTTCTACAGTCATTCTCCAGAGAAAAAATATTAAACATTATGTGTTAGTATTGTTCTGGCAATATAGGAAAAATGGAAATTGTCTCTGGTCTCGAGGGACACACCAGTCCCTTGAATATCTTAACTTGGCATGCAAATATAAAATATATAAATGCAAATATAGATTTAAAGGGCAATACAGAATGCCTATATAACCAATATGTTTACAAATATCTGAAGCCATTGGGTTACTAGCTAAGCACACTATTTAAACTATGTACATTTTAAATTTCATATTTCCTTTGATCTTTTCTATTTCAATATTTCTATTTAATAGGATGTGGTAAATATTTTACATATATTTAAACCTCAATATAATAATATATATCTCATTGGTAACTAAATGAAGTAAATTGGGCTTCAAATAGAAATGGGAAAGGAAAGACATTTCTAAACAATAAATTTACACTAACCTACTAATGAAATAAATCATATAAGACTACCATAAAGATACAATATTTTGTAGGTAAAAAGGGACCCAACAAAGGAGTTCATTTTAAGTGATATGCAAGGCCATCACCAACACTGACATACTGTGATGCCTTAGACAAGTTACATCACTTCTCTTGTGTCTCTGCAGGCAATGTTGCAATAAATAGCAAGTAAAAATTGTTGTCAGGGATTTTAAATACACAAAGTGCTACATTCAGACTTAACAAGCAGAAGGAAAATGGGAGATGCTCAGTTTGCTTTTAAATATAATCTATCAACACATATTATAGTTCTACTATTTCTTTGTAAACAATTCAGAAATAGATACAGGTTTAAAATGTAGCAGAAGCCTTTTACATATCTGTTTATAACAACTGAATTTACTGAAGTCATATAAGTTGAAACTGTACTTAAAATTAATCTTATATATTTTTACAACAGAAAAACAAATTCAAGATACAATATTAATATCAGAACCTGACTGTTGGTGCTCTTTATTAGGTCATCCATTGATTTATTGCAAAGTCTTCTGCATGATTTAGACATATTCCTGGTTTATTAAGAGTTTTTATCAAGAATAGATATTGATTTTTAAAAATGTACTTTACTTGAATCAGTTCCTGTGTTTTTTTTCGCTTGAATTTGTTAATATGGTAAAGTATAATGCTAGCTCTTACAAAGACAAATATCCTTCTATTACTGGGATAAACCCAATTTCGTCATATTATTATACATGATATATATATCATATATACATATATATGATATATATATCATGTATAATATACGTATACATGATAGGTATACATACAGGTATAAAATATACATATAGGTACATTGAATTTGCTAATACTTTATGTAATATTTTGGCATGTTCATTCATGGCTAAAATTTATCCATACTTTTTCTGTAATGGACAGTTTTTGGTTGATTATAGTTTTAAGGTTGTAATACCATCTTTTTTTTTTTTTTTGAGGCGGAGTTTCGCTCTGTTACCCAGGCTGGAGGAGTGCAATGGTGCAATCTTGGCTCACCGCAACCTCCGCCTCCTGGGTTCAGGCAATTCTCTTGCCTTAGCCTCCCAAGTAGCTGGGATTACAGGCATGCGCCACCATGCCCAGATAATTTTTTGTATTTTTAGAAGAGACGGGGTTTCACCATGTTGACCAGGATGGTCTCGATTTCTTGACCTCGTGATCCACTCACCTCGGCCTCCCAAAGTGCTGCGATTACAGGCGTGAGCCACTAGTTGTAATGCTATCTTAAAATGTAAGAGGTATGCTTTGAGTATGGTGTTGCTTTTTTTCCCCTCTGGAATGCGTTAAAGTTTTGAATGACCTATTCCTGAATACCTTTAAAATGATCTGAGCTAAGACTTTTTTCTTTGTGGAAATATTTTAAGCTAATTTATGTGTATGGTACCACTTAGTGTTTCAGTTTCTTCTTATACTTAATTTTTCTATAAGTTTATCTACACTGTTGACATTTTAAACTGTATTTACACAGAATTATTTACGATCATCTCTTTTTTAATCTTTGCAGTGTTTTTATAGTGATTCTTATATCTCATATTCTTATGTCAATACTTTCTCTCTTTTTTTTAAATGTAGCTCTCACATTTATACTTTTTCCCTCTATTGTTTTGGAAGTGATATTCCATTTCTACAGTTTCTTATGCTTATAGCTCATTTTAAGGTATACATCATACCACTGTATTACTTATTATTTCCTCATTTTATTTCTTTAAGTTTTTTTCACATCTTAAGTGGTTGATTCCTTAATTTGTAGTCTTCTTCCTTTTTAATAAAATCACTTAAATACTCTAAGGACTTTTATCTGCATTGCACATGTTTGAGATGTAATATTCATTATCATTCTGTTTCAAGTGTTTTCTAATTTCTGCTATGTTGACTCCATTAACACAGAAGCTATTAGATATCTAGGTTTTTATAGTTTTTGCATATTTTTAAATTATGAATGCCTCTTTTTGTTATGTTTTACTCAGTTAATGTGCTCTGAATAGAGCCAATGCTTTGAAATTTGCTGACACTGGTCCTACAATCATGTTCTGTTACATGTCGTTTAACATAAATGTTTCATGTGAGCTTGAGATGGATTACAGGGTGCAGTGTTATTTAAGGCCATTATAGTAAGCATGTAATTTGTGTTGTTCAAGTATTCTGTAACCTTACCTCCTTACAGATTTTGTGTATATTTGGTTATAACAATTATAGGAAGAGATGTGTTAATGTCTCCTACCATGAGCATGGATTTATCAATGTTTCCTTTAATTATGTCAGAAATTTTAATGTATTTGTTAATTGTATACAGATTAGAAATGTAATTTGTTTTCCCAATAGATTATAAAAGTTTTATACTGGAAAGTCAGTTAGTTTTATGAGGGTAGGGCTTTGCATTTGCTTTTTTTCATTGTTATATGTCTAGTATTTAGAACTATGCCATGTGTATATAGCTTTGCCACCAATATTAATTATATTAATTGACTGATGAAAGAACCATCTTGGTGAGGTAAAGGTTTATTATTAGATGGTAACTTAAAAAAAATGGCAATTATTTTTTCCTTGAAGTCTACTTGTCTGGTTTTAATACAGTGATACAAGATTTTGTTAGTAATGACTGATATTTCTATATTCATCCTTTTTCTCTCAATTTTTAGCATTATTTTAAGTATATTTATTATAAACAGCACAGAGTTTTATCCATACAGCTGAAATTGACAACTAAAACAAGTGTTCATTGCGATGTCACATATGAGCATTTAAAAAAATATTTTATTTATCTTTTCTTCCCTAATTTTCTGCCTTCTTCAATTAATTTTATTTTGTTGATTTTTCCTCCATATTGATTATCTCCATATTATTTTGAAAGTTATGCATTTTGTGACTTTTTTCAGTGACTACCATAGACATTTATGTGCATATCTATCATAAAGACTGAATTTGAATAATATGCTTACGGTTCTTCTGAACTTAAAGGAAACCTACAGTGTTTAAATCTGTATTATCACTTTACACACAGATTTTTGCTGGTGCATCATTATATGGGTTTTTTTTTAAACCTTTCTCAAAAAGTAATATCAATATTATTATGTTCAGTTAATGTTTCTTTAGACTTATCCTGATGTTTATTTTTTTTCCCCCTTGCCATTCCTTCTTTCATTTCACATTTCTTTTTTTTTTTTGAGACGGAGTTTCACTCTTGTTACCCAGGCTGGAGTGGCAATGGCGCAATCTCTGCTCACCGCAACCTCCGCCTCCTGGGTTCAGGCAATTCTCCTGCCTCAGCCTCCTGAGTAGCTGGGATTACAGGCACGCACCACTATGTCCAGCTAAATTTTTGTATTTTTAGTAGAGACAGGGTTTCACCATGTTGACCAGGATGGTCTTGATCTCTTGACCTCGTGATCCACCCGCCTTGGCCTCCCAAAGTGCTGGGATTACAGGTGTCATTTCACATTTCTTTCAGAATATTTTTCATTTTCCTAACATATGTCTTTTAGGATTTGCTATGGTAAGGGCTTATATATGATATACACTGTCAATGTTCATTTTTCTTAAACCACCTTCACTTTACCCTCATCTCCCAAAATTATTTCTATTGGGTAGAAAATTTAACTTATTAGGTCGGTGCAACAGTTACTCTGGTTTTTGCCATTACTTTCAATGCAAAGTTAATGTCATTCGATAGGTGCAAAAGTAATTGCAGTTTTTGCCATACTTTCAAAGGCAAAAACTGCAATTACTTTTGCAACGATCTTATAGCACTGACTTTCTCTAGGATTTAAAATAAATTATTCCAGTGTATTCTGATTTTCATGTTTGCTGTTGGGAAATTCACCATCAGCTTAATTATTGTAATTTATGGGTAATTTGTGTTTTTGCTCTGCTATTTGGAATATATTATTTGTTTTCAGCTTTCTATGTGACAATAAATTAGTACTAAATAAACTAACTACAGAAAATCCAAAGTTTCAAGTTGTGTTTTGCATCCCCAAGAAGTAGTTATTCCTGCCCTTAAAGAAAGTAATAGTAGTTTCTTTTAATTTCAATGTATTTACTTTTATTTATTTGAGATGGAATCTCACTCTGTTGCCCAGGGTGGAATGCAGTGGTATGATCTTGGCTCACTGCAACCTCCACCTCCTGGGTTCAAGTGATTCTCCGGCCTCAGCCTCTTGAGAAGCTGGGATTACCAGTATGCACCACCAAATTCAGCAAATTTTTGTATTTTTAGTAGAGATGGCATTTCACCATGTTGGCCAGTTTGGTCTTGAACTCCTGGCCTGAAATGATCCACTCACCCCTCAGTCTCCCAAAATGCTGGGATTACAGGCATGAGCCCCCATGCCCAGCCTCCTTTTTTTTTTCAATAATGCGCAGTTAGGAATTCGACATAAGAATTACTGACCCCTGGGATCTCTTGGTCACTCTAGCTAACTGGTGAAGTTCCGAAGTTCTTCACAGCTTGATATTCATGAATCACCCTAGTGCTAGGCTCACCAGGATGTTAGCTGTTGTCTTCTGCTAAAATTACTCTTCCTAGACCTCTGTGGTGCTATGTTCTAACAATAAATCAACGTCTCTTGCTCTGCTTCTTGTCACAGTACCCTCCTGAAATTACTCTGGCTTCTTTAAGTCACTTGCACTTCTGTAGTTTTAAACTCTGCTTGACTGCATGTCCCAGAGCATTGAAAAATCCTTAGGATATCTGAGGCCAGCTGTCTCATCTAAGCAGAAGCTATAAACAAATATGAGCAGATCTGAGATTTATCTCTTTTCTCCATCCAAAAAAAATGTATCGATAATAACTTGGGTAAAAATAACTTTCCAATTTGCAAATTTACATTGAATATTTAATACCATAAAAATCATTTTTTCAGTCTCATTCTCCCCTTAAATTGCAGCTCTTAATTTAGCATTGGAAACAGGACATTTCTTGAATCTTTGGTTATGTACTAAGAGCCACATGACTCATATCTTAGGAATGTATGTGCTTTAATACCACAGTCCAATACTTAGGAAGTCATGGTAAGTATATACCCTAATTCAGTCTTAATCTGGTGAGTTTAAACTGTGATGCCCTTCTAATTTGTCCCTATTGTACAACATAATTTCCAACTATAATTTGGAAATCTCTCAAATGTGATTCTAAAATAACCATAAGTTTCATTGTGGCTCAATCTCTGTTCAATGTCACATTCAAGGAATTAACTGTTCGACTCCAGAAAACTATAGTTTTTATTTTAAAATGTGCTTCACATAGAATATCTTCCTTAAAGGCTTTAATTTATTCAGGAAACTACCTTCTGTAAAGAACATCTTTGAAGTATGTAAAACTGATTCTATGGGGAATAAGTTTTGAGTGTCATTCAATGACTAATTAATACATTTTGGATGAGAGATTATTTCTACTTTAATAATTATGTGAACCTCCAATTTAAGTAGAATAAGACATGATGTCTTTTCAAAAATATTAGAGCTTTGTGAAAGAAAAAGCAAAAATCAACAGTAATAGTACCTGATAAGTGGTACTGTATTTATTTTTTCACAGTGCTTTACAGAAACTCAAAAAATAACTTTAAATGGGCTTGAGATTATAGAATTTTTCTTAAAAAGAAAGATGCTTAAACTAAGATTTAAAAGCTGATGGAGAATGATTAGATGAAAGATGGTCTTTTCAGAGAGACAGAGCAGCCTGGAGAGAAGCAAAGACATTGGAAACACCATGATGTTTTTCAAGTTGTAAACACTGCAATATGGTTAGCGTGGAGAATGCTTGCAATGCCTGAGTGGCCAGGGATGAGGTAAAAAAATAAACAGGAATCATATTCTAAGGGGCTTCTTCTATTTAGCTAAGACATTTATTTATTAATTTAACTTAATGAATTTATTTTATTGTTTTAGACGAAGTCTCGTTCTGTCACTCAGGCTGGAGTGCATTGGCGTGATCTCGGCTCACAGCAAACTTCACCTCCAAAGTTCAAGGGATTCTCCTGCCTCAGCCTCCTGAGTAGCTGAGATTATAGGTACCCGCCACCACGCCCAGCTAAATTTTGTATTTTAAGTAGAGACATAGTTTCACTATGTTGACCAGGCTAGTCTCAAACTCTTGACCTCAAATGACCTGCCCATCTCAGCCTCCCAAAGTGCTGGGATTAAAGGTGTAAGCGACTATGTCCAGCAGAGTTAAACAATTTAAGCATTATTCTTGACTGCATCAATCACTTTAAATTTCCAGAACGGCATACTATTTGCATTTTAGAACAAAATCATTTGGTTAGCATTATGAGGCCTGAAACCTGGGTGCTGGGATGAGAACTGTTGAGCCCAGGAGAAAAAAGGCAGGGGAAGAAGATAAGAATGATTCTAAAGTTTCCATGCAAATATAAATGGGAAGCTGGGCAATGACACTTTCAAGTTTGAGGGATCCTAAAATCATCCCAATATCTTTCCAGTAATATTTTTAGTCTAAATCATTGAAATATTTCACAATAAGAAGCTTCCAAAAACACAGAGGTACTTCCATTGCATGATGTGAGACAACACACTTTTTCTCTAGCAGCATCTCAAAGTATAGGTTATAGTCTTCAGGACTACAGGCACACCAGGTTCCTTGTTAATTCCTGGAGAAGCTGGTGGTTTCTGGCCCTGAATATTTCTTGTGCAATGTGTAGGTAACTAAAGCAATCAATTCTCCTACCACCATGGGGCCAAGTGGTAAGACAAGGCTGTGATTCACACGCAGTAGCTCCTCTGGTTTTCTCAAAATAAAATTGTTTTTCCCACATGGGTTAAGAGAAACTTGAATCATATTTTTAAATTTCCATAAAGGAAAAAATCTATTTGCCATGCAAACATAAAATGATTATTGAGATACATTTAAAGTTATAATAATGATGACTTTTACAAAGGAGGCAAATGCTTTGAGTAGCTTGGCTTATGAATAATCAATTAGGGAACAATTGCATGCCAACAGATCTGAACTTCAGAAATAAGGGGTCTGGGGCCAGGTGCTATGCCTCATGACTGTAATCCCAGCACTTTAAGAGGCTGAGGTGGGAGGATTGCTTGAGCTCAGATGTTTAAGACCAGCAGGAACAACATAAGGAAACCCTGTCTTTACAGAAATAATTTAAGAAATGAGCCAGGCTTGGTGGCACACACCTGCAGTTTCAACTACTTGGGAGCCTGAGGTGGGAGAACTGCTTAAGCCTGGAAGCTTAAGGCCACAGTAAGCCATGATAGTGCCACTGCAATCCAGCCTTAGTTACAGAGTAAGACCCTTCTTGGAAAAAGAAAAAAGAAGAGAGGAGAGAAAGAAAGAAAGGAAAGAATAGAAAGAAAGAGAGGAGGGAGGGAGGGAGAAAGAGAAAGTTGGTTTTGCCTGACTCTGGCAGAGGATGACTTACTGGTCATCAATGCTATTTTTGTTCCTCTCTGATCTCTGATGTATATTCAGATCACATTTGTAGCCTCCACAGAAGATAAGTGTGTTCCTAAAACCGAGTGTTGACCAACTGAAGGAAAAAAGAAATGATATAACCCCTTCTAGTCATCACCGAGAGCAAGCTGTCACTCGTGACCCTTGGTGTTTGCATATCATCACAAAATGCAGAGGACTACACTAACCTAGAACATAGTGGATGTACCAGATGAAAGCAGCCTGGGTCCCAGAATGCTTACCTAGTCTCTCATAGATTATAAGCACACTTACTTTGAAATTTAAATGTGCAAAAATTAGTTTTCAAATGTGTAAACCATTGAGAATTAATGGTTTGTGTATTTTGGCAGCTAACATAAACAGAATTACTACCTGAGCCCAGATAATATAAATTACTTAGTGACGTGAGGGTTTCTGAGACATTATTATTTTTATTTATTTATTTATTTATTTTTCCGAGGCGGAGTTTCGCTCTTGTTTCCCAGGCTGGAGTGCAATGGCGCAATCTCGGCTCACCGCAACCTCCGCCTCCTGGGTTCAGGCAATTCTCCTGCCTCAGCCTCCTGAGTAGCTGGGATTACAGGCACGGGCCACCATGCCCAGCTAATTTTTGTATTTTTAGTAGAGACGGGGTTTTACCATGTTGACCAGGATGGTCTCGATCTCTTGACCTCGTGATCCACCCGCCTCGGCCTCCCAAAGTGCTGGGATTACAGGCGTGAGCCACCGCGCCCGGCCTCTGAGACATTATTAAGAGCACTATCAAGGAATGGACAGTCCTATGCAATGCCTGAGTCTCCTCTGATAGGTTTCTGTGATGTGCAATGGTTTGCCAAGATTGTTAAGGGTCTGAGATTTTTTGCCTTATTTGCAAGCTGACAAGTTAGCCTGCTACAACTTTATAGATGCTGGCAGAAGTCACAGGACAGCAGGTAGCACTGCCTCCAATTGCCTTGCCCTGACTTCCTATAGGGGTGATGTAGATGTGGTTTCAAATGGATTCTGCCCATGCAAACAGTTTTTGCCAAAGCTGAAGAACCCTGAATCTAGGAATGTTCAGTCTTCTAAAGGACTGCCAGCAAACTGCCTGACTTTGCCCCCGAGTAGAGATATAGTCTGTATAATCTGCCTCTGCCCAGAGAGTGACACTATTTTTCTCTTCCAAAGCTGTCTGCTATACAAACATCCTTAAAAAGATTGTTTGGAACAAAATCTGATACGAGGTACACAGAAATGCTACGGAGGACTATCTCTCAATATGTGTTAGATTCCAGCTTCGATCACTAGAGACCAAATCATAAAAACATGCAATGCGGGAGCAACTGTGGATTTTAGAAGCCACTGATTCTATTCCTTCATTTTAGAGATGTGAACAATGGATGTGAGAAAACAACTGGCTGGCCCAAGGCCACATAGAGAATCAGTGGGAATCCTGAGTCTATTCTTCACAGCTTACTCCCAGAAGAATCATTTCAGGTGACACACATATGTATATGATTGATGTTACTTCATACATGCACTTGGTTTGCATTTTGTGTTTTGAAAGCAGTAATATGAAAGCAGTGAGCATGTGTTGGGAATTGGGAAATTTGTACTCCTACCAATTGTAGGTTCTGACAATAAAAGTTTTATGGAACCATTTGGATTTGACCACTTTCAGGGATAATTAACTATCTTCTTTTCTTCTTTCAGAGTACCTAGTTCATATCTCTATTATGTTAAATATACGTATATGTGAATTTCCCACATTTGATTATGAATTTCTTAAAGGCAAGAAATGTTTCTAAAATAAATCTAAAGAAATTGAAAAGTGTATATGAAAATATAAAAATGAGATTTGCTGGTCAGGAGCAGTGGTTCACTCCTATAATCCCAGCACTTTGGGAGGCCAAGGTGGGTGAATCACCTGAGATCAGGAGTTTGAGACCAGCCTGGCCAACATGGTGAGACCTAGTCTTTACTAAAGGTACAAAAATTAATCAGGCATGGTGCCGGGCACCTGTAGTCTCAGCTTCTTAGGAGGACGAGGCAGGAAAATTGCTTGAACCCGGGAGACAGATGTTGCAGTGAGCCGAGATTGCACCACTGCACTCCAGCCTGGGTGACACAGCTAGACACCATCTTAAAAAAAAAAGAAAGGAGAAAGAAAGAAGAAAGAAAGAAAGAAAGAAAGAAAGAAAGAAAGAAAGAAAGAAAGAAAGAAAGAAAGAAAGAAAGAAAGAAAGACTGATTTGCTACTGAATTCCCACTCTTATATTCTATGTTTCCTGATGTCTGTGCTACTATTTATGCCATATTTCAGTTATCATGTTTAGCTGCCTTGGCAAAAACTGAATATATTATTTCAATTTGTGTTCTGTTATCTTGAATTGTAGGCTCAAACTCCCAGAGATAATAACTGGTTGCTAGAAAAATGTACCTTGTTTATTCCATACTACATTAATGATACAATTGGTATAATTAATCACAGCACTCCCATTATATTTCTGAAGTTGGTTCATATTTTTGGAGGAAGGAGATTGCTAAATTACAAAAACAAGCAAAATTAAAAATGTATTTTTCTTCAATTCTGTAAAATATTATTGACATATGAAATATGGCTAAATAGTGAAGTTCCTATTAGATCATGCTGTTATGAAGATCTAAAATGGTGTGTCCCCCCTGACTTCTCACATGTCTACACTCACCTAGAAATTCTATGTGCTCAAACATAATTGAAGGGGCAAAGAAAGGCAAGAGTTTAAAGTTGGAACGTGGCTGTAATAAGTGGCAACCTTTGCTTTCTCCGTATTGTTCAAAGACATCCACCTTTTACATCCAGTTTGGCCCTATGTTTACTTGTTTTTAATGCCTTCCCCTAATCACAACAAGAACAATTCTATTCTCTTGGTCAATCACATAAGTTAATTAACTGTATATTAGTAAGAATGATATTTAAATAAAAATACATAAATATATATTTTGTATTTTATAATCCATATTCTCAAACATATCAAAAGTAGTTGCCAAATTGGTAAGATTATGTTTGTTTCTCATTTTCTTTATTCACAAAAATTTTCACTGAAAACCCAAAGTACTTGTATAATCAGAATAACAATAAATGTTATTTAAAAAAAAAAACATAGGCCATAAGAAGAACATACTTCACTATCCTCCAAGACCACGTGAGTTAGTCCATTTTTGTGTTTCTATAAAAGGAGGTGTAATCGGGTCATGATTCTGTAGACTGCAAAGCATGGCAGCCATATCTGCTCTTCTTCTGGGGAGGGCCTCAAGAAGCTTACAATCTTGGCAAAAAGTGAACTGGAAGCAAGTGCATCACATGGTGAGAGTACAAGAGAGGGATAAACAGGAGGTTCTAGACTTGTTTAGACAACCAGATCTTGCATGAACTCAGGGAGAACTCATTTATCAACAAGAGGATGGTGTTAATTCATTCATGAGGGATCCATCCCCATGATCCAATCACCTCCCACTAGGCCCCACCTCCAACACTGGGTACCACATTTAAAGGGGACAAATATCCAAACCATATTAACATATAATCCCCTCTTTCTTAGAATCTATTAGTAACATAAAATAATATGATCTCTATAGTTAGCAGATTAATGTCTCTCTCCCTCCCCAAATTTTTGCATTCTATTTATGAGAACCAGTGTATATATTAGTTTACGAGGAAAAAGAGGAATAAGTTTGAAGGTGAAATCAAGGATGTTCATCAGTTGACCTTAATACTGGGAGGTGATCCTGGATTATCCAGGCAATACCAATGTTATCACAAGGGCCCTTAAAAGAAAGAGGGAGGTAGGTGATAACCAGAAAGGTGGCAATATGGAAAAGGCTCAGCTTGAATTTACTAGCTTTGAAAATGAAGAAAGGGACCAGAGCCGAGGTTTGCAATCAGCTTTTAGAAATTTGAAATTGCAAGACAACCGACCCCACCCTGGAGCCTTCAGATAGAACACAGCCCTGCCTGTAGCTTGATTTTAGCCTGGTGGGATACTGGTTGGTATTCTGACCTATAGAACTGTAAAACAATGAATTTGTGTGGTTTTAGGCCCCTAAATTTGTCACAGTTTTTCATAGCAGAAACAGAAAACCAGTAAAAATCTTTGTGTGGTTTCATTGGGAATTCAGTTCATGACAGTCTGAAGGCCTCTACAAAGGAGACAGAACACATGCATTCATATTCGTCCCCGGGAATATTGCACAAATTGGCACATTTGTACCCCTCCTTCTATTTAGGTAGTTTCTTTCCCACAAGAAGCTGAGTATATTTTACTAATCTTTGCCTTTGGATATCATCATGTGACTTACTTTAGATGAAGCGGAAGTGAGAGGATGCTGAGTCAGATCAGGCCTCAAGAGACCTTGGAACTTTCTTTTTGCATTCTGACATCACTATGAGAAAGGTGTGTCCCATCTAATCTGCTGAATCTTGGAAGAGGGTGAGTGTCACATAGCAAAGGGAAAAGCTGCCTGATCCAAGTTCAGCCCAGATCAGTCAATCACAGCTGACCCAAACATGCGAGAATAAATAAACGATTGTTTTTTAAGATACTGAGTTTTGGTGTTCTTTGTTATACTGCAATAGCAAATTCATACAGCTCCTATCTAAGACTTTTTGTTCTGCTTCACTTCATTTTTTTCTTTTTGTGGTATAAAACGATGCATCATAGCAACTGTCATGCGATAATGACCAACGTTTTACTTGGAGGCCTAAATCTGGAGCTGCTAAAGCTCAGTTCTTCTCACCAACAATCCTCCAGACTGACAGTCTGCGAAGTTTTCTTACTTTTCTACTTTAGAAAGGTCAGGCTTTTATTAAACATAACTGCCCTCCAACATCCCCTGAGGATCTACGATATATATATTTTTTGAGTTTTGGCATAAAGTATGCTATTTTAGTCAGTATTTAAATTGACATTTACATTTTTGTACCTTAATCCTCTCTGCTGATATCCTGGATGCCTGCCTATGTTATATATATTCTTTCTGATAAAGTTTCTGAAATGAAATAGTGCCAGCTGAGGAGCAAATTCTTTTGCTATCACTGAGGTAAGCATTGGAAATTGAGGAACATTTTAAACATTTGCAAAGTTTCTCTTTGGAGGAAAAAAAAGTGTCTTACCATCAATTTCTGTTTAATTCAGAGGCTAATCTACCATATTTTTCAGGAAGACTGCTAAGACATAACTTTGTCCTCATATTTTCTAGTGTATATGTAACTATGATGTTCTATTCTTTCACTTTAGAGAAACAAAAAGAGTGGAAAGTGAAAAAATGGTTGAGAAAACAGAATGTAATAGTTTTAAAAATTATAACATGCTCTAAAATGAGGTTTCTTAAATTACTAAACATTTTCCAAATTATACATAGCAATCAGAGTAAATAGGATGCATATCATAAAAGAGATGTGGCAAATTCAGATTAATTAATAGGTTTTGAATTTCTGGGGATTTCTTTCATTACACCCTAAACTGTAAGTAGATAGGATCAGATCTTTGTTGATTAATTTTTTGTCCACAGTCATTAGCACAGGGCTTTGAAACATGTATCAGTGATCAATAAATATTTGATGAATTAGAACCAATGAACATATGAGTTGTACTTTAGTCACAATGCATTATTTATGGATAAAATAAAACTATTTCCACTAAATTGAGGTTCCACTGACAATGCTTTAGCCAGAGTTTCTTCTTTTCATTCATGAAGAAAAAGAACATGACTATACACATGGCTGAACAGAAGACTATATGAGAGAAGGATTTGGAATTAGTTATAAACCCTGGGAAGTATGTACATGCTACTCTCAATTTTTGCCCAAATTGTCCTTCTGAGGAGCCATTTCAAGATAAAAGTCATAGTAGCCAGGAGAGTTAGATATGTAGTTGCAAATGGGCAAGATTGCCTACTAAGTGATAATCAGGTGTTTGCTATTAACGAGTTCAATAATAACAATTTTATAGGATGTTTTAAAGAAGGCTGACTATTAATGTAAAGCTTGTGAAGCCAGGCTATTATTTTAAAAGCTAAACTAGTAGATAATAAAGAAGCAAAAACAGAGAAGTTGTTTTTCTTTAACATTTTCCCTCTTGTTAGGTAATTAGGATCTCTGTGTGTGTAGGATCCAAGGATAAAATGAAAGCTTTTCTCATTGAAAGGAAAGATCATGTTCTGAACGGCAGGGTAGTATGTTGGCATTGTACCGACTGACTATGCATTAGATCAGACAGCAAATTAGATATTGATAGAACTATTTTGAACAGTCAATAAGCTTTCTGATGATTGATATCTTTACACTGCCTGGTAATATCAATGCCAGCATTTAGAAACTAGAGAAAGAAGCTGTAATATAATATTCTCTTTGTGGAATACTTAAGCATAATCTAAACTCAGAAGTCTCATTACTTAGATAGCAAGATTTACGGAGTTGACTTTCACAGGAACAAGGGAAAGAAAATTAAAACATCATCCATTCCTTTGTGTACAAAACTGTCCTTCCAGTCATCTTTCAATCTGAATCAGAGGGCAAAGAAGTCAAGTGCTTTAAAGTTCTTCTGATATGTGGCTAAAAAAAAAAATTCGTTCACAGAAGCAGTCAGCAAAAGTGTACCCTAAAGAATAAAAGTAACAAAATGTGGAGCAAATGGTTTATTTCATTAGGTGACTGTTTCTGATCGGACATTTAGATTAAAACACAGTGCACAGGAAACCACAAAATATATCACTGTCTACTTCTAAATAATAGTTTCTGAAAGGTAATCAGGAAAGTAGAAGATAATGATAAAAAGCACTGTGACGTATAATGGCCTGTTTTTCTTTCTCCAATGTCCTCTCACCCTTCATTTGATTGTTCATGAAGAATGTTTCTACAATTTTAATCAATTGATCAATTAATTAAATATTGTTTACTCACCCATGTATTCGGTCAGCAAATATATGTTAGCATTGTTATAGACACTGCAATACAGTAGACTGTAAAACAAATACAAATACATTCCCAAAGCTTACTCTCTGGTGGAAGATAGATGATTAGCAAATAAGTAAATAAAGTACATCAGAGATCTATTGATGATCAGTGCTAAGTAGATGAATATAGTCGGCAAAGAAGTTAATAAATGCCATGAGATGAGGTTTCTATTAGGAAAGGCAGATGAAATATGAGATATTCAATAATATTTGGATTTCAATTAAAAAGCCACACATAATTATTTTAGTATAAGTGTATCCCATGTATTGCTAGATGAATAAAAGGAAACATGATTTGAGAAGAAGTAATAATGTGTTTTGTGAGTAAATTATCTTATAGTCTTATATATGCTTTGAAGTAAAGAAAATATTGAAGATACTAAGTAGAACCAGAAGAGGATATAAAAGTGCAAATTGGAATGTAAAAATTAAAATGATGAAGAATATACTAAATGAGATTAATGGCAGATAAGACATTTCTGAAGAAAAGATTAGTGAACTTAAAGACACAACAATAGAAAATATCTCAAATAAAGCACACCAAGAAAAAAATGAATACAGCATTAGTGAAATGTGGGAAAAGTTCAAGTGACCTAATATAATTGGAGTCCTCTAAGGAAAACAGAACAACTTTAAAAGAAGAAATGATGAGCGAATTTGCTGAAAACTATGAAGCTACAGATAAAAGACTCTCAGCAAACCCAAGCACAACAATATACTATTAAACATTATAACTGAAGTGCATTAAAACCAGTGATAAGAAAAATATTCTGAAAGAATCCTGAACAAAATTACATATTACATTAGGAATGTCAGATGGCAAATGACAAAAATGATTTATAGCAGATTTCTAATCAGAAATGATGTAAAGCTAAAGGCATAAGGCATTTAAAATACTAAGAGAAAATAAAAACAAGATAAAACAAAAATATCTGATAACCTATGATTGTATACCCAGGGAAAATATTTCTCAAAATATGCAAGAGATATAAAAATATTTTCAGACATACAAAAGCTTAAAGAACTTACCAGCAGCCAACAAGTACCACAAAATATTTGATGAAGTCCTTCAAGGAGAGGGAAAATGATATCAGATAAAAATGTGGTTCTACGTAAACAAACGATTACTGAACCTAACATAAATGTTCTATTTTTGTTTTAAGTTTTTGAAAGGATAATTATTTATTTCAAGTGAAACAATATCTACTTTATAATCTATGTAGAAAGAAATTGTATAACAAAAATAGCATGTAGGAAAGGAAAGGAGAAATGGAAGTATAATGTTGTGAGATTCTTATTTTCTACTGGAATTGATATAATGTTACTGGAATTGTGACTGTAATAAACAGATAGCTTCCACAACGAAGAGAACCTCTTATTTCTAGTAGCTACTGGGCTAATATAGCTGAAAATCAAACTTCATTTTTAATCATGTGAGTTTCTTTATAATAGTAATAGTTGAATTCAATCTCTCCTAGGTTCTTATATGAGAGTTAAGCCATGAATCAGGAAAGAATTAAATACTAAAACTCTAAATGGGAATCGCTCATTGGATTCTGATGAAACTGACAATCTTGAATCTTCTTGTCATTCTTATATTCCTTTAGAAGTACAAGAAGCTATCACTCCAAAGGGCAAAAAGACCAGCCTTTCTCATGTGCAAACTCTGTGGTAAAAGGAAAGGGCTTGCTCACTTTCCTTAAGGCCACTGTAACCACCCCATTGCCAAAAACCCATACTAAAAGTCAAGTCTCAGTATGCTTCAGGAGGACATGTATTTCTATCTTCCATTCTTCAGGATAAAATAGAAATAGCTTGTAAGACCATGCTATTAGGTGAGTGCAAAAATACTTGCAGTTTTGGCATTGTTGGAGTTTACTGTTTGATATTGGAAGCAAATTTAATTTGAAACAAATTAGAAAGGTGCAAAAGCTTGATAAGTGGCTGCCTCATGAGCTGAATCAAAATTTTAACATCATTTTGAAGTGTCATCTTCTCTTATTCTATGCAATGACAATGAACCATTTCTCGATCAGATTGTGAAGTGAAATGAAAGAACTGATGATGACCAGCTGAGTTGCTGGACCTAGGAGAAGCTCCAAAGCACTTCACAAAGTCAAACTTACACCAAAAATGGCCGTGGTCACTATTTGGTGGTTTGCTGCCAGTCTGATCCACTAAGTTTTCTGAATCCCAATGAAATCTGGAGAAACCATTACATCTGAGAAGTATGCTCAGCAAATGGATGAGTTGTACTGAAAACTGCAATTCCTGCAGTCAGCACTGGTCAACAGAAAGGACCCAATTTTTCTCCATGACAATGCCCAACCACACATCATACAACCAATGCTTCAAAAGTTGAACAAATTGGGCTACAAAATTTTGCCTCATCTGCCATATTCATCTGACCTCTTGCCACTCACTACCACTTCTTCAAGCATCTTGACAACTTTTTGCAGGGAAAATGCTTCTACAACCAGCAGGATGCAGAACGTGCTTTCCAAGTGTTTGTCAAATCCCAAAGCAATAACTGTTATGCTACAGGAATAAACAAACATTTCTCATTGGCAAAAATGTGTTGATTATAATGTTTCCTATTTTGATTAATAAAGATGTGTTTGAGCCTAGTTATAATGATTTAAAATTCACAATTCAAGACTGCAATTACTTTTGCACCAACCTAAATTATATACATTTGTGGAAATCTAGGAAGCATGAGTGGTAATGGATTTTAAAGTTGTTAGACCAAGTAAGGCAGAATATAAACTAGACTGTGCTAAATTCATTAATATGGATGTACTTAATAGAGACTCCAGGTTTAATATATTGGCTTGTGCAGTTAGATGTGATTTTATACACTTACGTGGATATTTGAGTGGCCATGGACTCACCTGGGGCATCCATTTAGTGAGACTGAGATGCCAGAGCTTTTCTGACATGATATGAGAAGAGAATCCTAAGGCTTGGGGAGATAGAAATGTTGGGCTAAATTGATCTTGTGTGACACACATGTCAGATGGGTATCTCACAACTACATTCCATAAGATCTAGAAAACACTCTTTTCACTGAGGTATTGCTAAATACATCAGTGACAGAAGCAGCTCTGAAAGGCTCTGTGATAGACTCCATGGTAAGCCTTGAATGGCTGTAGGAAATGCCACTGCTAAGACAGGTTACTTGATTTCAAAAAAGGATGATAGGATCCCAGAGGAACAGAGGCAAAACAGCCACACTTAATAATCCAAGTCAAGGTGGACACATCATCCAAGAACGGAAACAGGATGTGCCAGTAATTCGCATGCTTTGACCTGCAGAGAATTTTAGTGGTGGCTAATTGATCACAGTGTCCCTAGGTATCAGATAGACAGCTTGGCAGCATATTGCTTGATTAATGTAACAGGAAAAACTTTAAGTCAGGTAGCAGGAGAACTGACTTGGGTTGCTAAAGTGAAAAATATACCTTTTCACCCAGTTTCCAAATCTAAGTCTGTTCATAGATCCAGAGCCTTTTGATTTCCATAGACTTTTTGAAGAACACTGCACTATTGCTGCAAGTACACATTCAAATCTTTCTGTAGGCCTTCCGAAAGGGAACTGCAGCCATTTACTAAAGTGACTGTGCACTGGGGAAAGGAGACACCCAGACATTTCAGGGATTACTAGACACTCGCTCTGAATTGAAGCTTAATCCTGTTGACTTGCAATACTACTGTGGTCCACCTGTAACAAGGGGCCTACAATGGTCAAATGGAGTCTTATGTGTGAATCACAAGTTATCCCAGTAGGTCTGCATACAAATCCTTTTGTTATTTTCCCAGTTCCCAAGTATGTAACTAGAATAAACTAACTTGACAACTGTTAGACTATCTATATTGATTATTAAACTTATGTGGTGAATCATGATGTGGGAAGGGCTATATGGAAGCCCTTTGAACTTTCTCTCATTTCCAATATAGACGTTGAAATTAGAAGCAATTCCACATTCCTGGGAGAATTGCAGAAATTAGTGACACTGTGAAGACTTAAAAGAGTCAGAAGCGGCAATGCCATCCTTCATCTTTTTCTAAATTGCTTCCAATTTTTTTCTTCCTTCAGTGCTCTCCCTTAGTCATAGGTTACATTTTCTAGGTTTTTTTTGCATTTTTAGTTACTCTTTTATCGTAATTAATAATTATTTATTTTAAACTTCCCCTGCATTTAACCTATTTCGTGATTTCTGTCTTCTGATTGAACACAGACTGCTATAACCATAGTAAAAGATTAAAAGAGGAAAACTACATGATAAGCTTAGAAGATGTAGAAAAAGCACTTAAAATATTCAACATCAATTTCTGACCAAAAAAAAAAAATCATTGAATTGCAAATAGTGATACTTCTTCAATAGTGATAGTACATTCTACAAAAAATTCTAGTTAATATTGAAAGACTAAATGCTTTTATCATATATTAAAAACAAAGAATAGATCTCTGGTCTCATGACTTCTATTCAATATTGAATTGAATGTTCTAGTCAGTGCAATAAGGTGAGATACATAGATAAATAAACAGATCAGATAGATAGATATCCTGTGCAGCAAGAAGTAAAACTGACTTTACTTGCAAATGACACAATCATCCATGTGAATAAAATCTTATGAATCTGCAAAATGGCTACTAGAATCGATAAGTGAGTTTTACAAGGTTGTATAATACAAAATCAATATATACAACTCAGCTACATTTCTATATAATAGCAATGAACAATTAGATAGCATAATTTAAAAAAGAATATCATTTAAGATAGTATCTAAATGCATGAAATACTTAAGCATCTATCTGACAAAAATGTTCAAGAGCTGCACATTGGGAACTATAAAACACTGTTGAGAGAAATAAACGAACAAAAAACAAATAAATGCACATATTGTTTATTCAACAAGTGTTTCCGGCGCAACAGTAATATGGAAAGAAAACAAGAACACCACAAAATAAACTATTGTTTAATCTACACCTAACACCACGTAGAAATAACTAACTCAATGTCAATCATTAACTTAATGGTAAAACCGAATATAATACTGATATAACTTGTAGAAAAAAACACAGGAGAATTTTTTGTGACACTGGGTTAGACAAAGCTTTCTTACATATAGCACCAAACCCATGATTCATAAGACTAAGGATTGATGAATTGAATTGAATTTCATCAAAATTAAGAACTGCTGCACCTTAAAAGACACTGTTTGGAGAAGAGAAAGACAAAACATTGGCACAGAGAAAATATTTGCAAATCAAATATAGGACAAAGGACTTGTACTCTAAATAAGTCAAGATTTTTTACAAATAATCAATTACAGAACATACTACATAACATAAAATGGGCTAAAATCTGTTCCTAAAACCTAATATAAGATGGGCTAAATATACAACGTATTGTAACATGGGCTAAAATCTGTACTGCTTTATATAGATGTCAGTAAGTGAAAAGTTGGTTTAACATTATCAGTCATTAAGAAAAGATAAACTAAAACTACATTAAGATTGATATGGTTAGACCTTGTGTTCCTACCCAACTTTTACCTTGAATTATGATCCTCATAATTGCCATAACCCACAGGTATCAAGGGAGAGATGAGGTTGAGGTAACTGAATCATGGGGGTGGTTCCACCAATGCAATTCTCACTACAGGGAGTGAGTGCTCATGAGATCTGCTGGTTTAATAAGGGGCTCTTCCCCCTTTACTCAGCATTTCTCCTTTCTGCTGCCTTGTGAAGTAGATGCCTTACTTCCCCTTTGCCTTCCTCCATGATTATAAGTTTCCTGAGGCCTACCTATCTTTGCTGAACTGTGAATCAATTAAACCTCTTTTCTTTATATTAATAAATTACCCAGTCTTGGGTAGTTCTTTATAGCAGTATGAAAATGGACTAACACAAAGATATTTCTATATATATACTAACTATAACGTCTACAATTAAAAAGTCTGACCATACCTAGTTTTGGCATTGGTGTGAAGCAAAGGAATGCTGATACATATCTGGTGGAAATTTAACAACTTTGAGAAAACAGTTTAGTAACTTGCTTGAAAAGCTAAACTTCCAACAAACATGATACAGCCATTTCAATTCTTGGTACTTACACAAGATAAAATTAGCATACATTCACACAAAGATTTATACACAAATATTCTTAACAGCTTTATTTGCAATAGCCCGAAAACAAAAAAGAAAACAAATGCCATTCGACAGGTTAAAATGATAATCAAATTGTCCTTAAAAGAAGAAATAACAAATTATTGATACATGCAACAATATGGATGAATATCAAATTAATTATGTTGTTTGCATGTAGCCAGATGAAAATAAGAATATACTATATTATTATATTCATGTAGAGTCTTAGAAAAGGCAAATTAATCTATAGTGACTGAATGCAGATTAACTGTTGCCAGTTGCATGATGAGTGAGAGGCAACATAGCAAGACAGAGTGAAGCCAATTATTTTAAAAGTCTGGCTGTGAATGGGAAAAGAATGAGAGCTGGATGGAAATTTGTAGTCCAAAAGTATTATCTTCAGTTGGAAAGATAAGTATGTTTTAACACTGATGGGAAGAAATTAATAGACAGAGTCTGAAGATATAAAGTGGGAATAGGAAGGTTGAATGCCAGGGTTCTTCATGGTCAAAAACAGAAGTTTGGATGGTGGGAACTGCAAGGGTGCTGAGGGGTTCCTTGGTCAAGTAGCTGGCCATTCCAGTGGATGCAGAGGCAGTTTCCACAGCAAAACAATTATATTAGTCTATTCTCACACTGCTATAAAGCACTTCCTGAAACTGGGTAATTTATAAAGAAAAGAGGTTTAATTGCCTCACATTTCCAGAAGCTATACAAGAAGTGTGGCTAGGGAGGTCTTAGAAAATTTACAATCATGGATGAAGGAGAAGAAGAAGTTGGCATGTCCTACATGGCTAGAGCAGGTGGAAGAGAGAGCAAAGGGGAAGTGCTACACACTTTCAAGCAACCAGATCTGGTGAGAACTCCATCACAAAACAGCACTAGGAGGATGGTGCTAAACCATTTGAAACCACCCCCATGATCCAATCGCCTCCCACCAAGCTCCACCTCCAACATTCAGGATCACAATTCAATATGAGATTTGGGTGGGGACACAGAGACAAACCATATCAATCACTATTAGGGTTGGGATGAGGAAGATTTGGGGTCAGGGTGGAGTAAGGAAATGTGTGCCCCAGAGGCCTGCTGGGGCTTTGCAATGCCAAGACCAGAGTTGACCCAGGATGACCAGGAATTAAAGATCAGCGTTTGGCTTTACTCTTTAACTCCTGGTGTTCAGTTCTCTTTAAGACTTTAACCAAAGCATCAGAAATCTTAGCCAATATCTTTGGACATTTTTCTATTCTTCTGGTATCTCAGTGTCCCATCTGCAACACTTTCTTCTCTTTCCAATCTACATTCACCAGTCTGTGGCTAACATCCATTACACAGTAATGACTCTGACTGGGCAGTCTTCACTTTCAATTTTCTCACCGTTGTTGTTTACCACATGATATCTGGACTCCCTCAAAGACCATTTTTCAAGCCAGATTCAAAGAAAAAAACTTTACAAAGTTTTTATAAATGAGCCTCAGCTGAGTGTGGTGGCCTATGACTATAATCCAGAATTTTGGGAGGCTGATATATATAGCACATCTCTATGGCTCTCTCTCTCTCCCATATATATATATATATATGTATATGTATAGAGAGAGAGCCAGACTGAGCCTCTCTCTCTCTCTCTCTCTCTCTCTCTCTGTCCAGTCTAGGCGACAGACTGACTCTATCTATCTATCTATCTATCTATCTATCTATCTATCTATCATCTATCTATCTATCTAGATATCCTATTAGTTCTGTCCCTCTAGAGAACGCTAATACACTAATTGTATGAACAAGAGATCCATATAAAAATAAGGCAGTCTTGAGAGAAATTATGACTAAAATTGACCTAGAACGAAAAAGATAAATGAGGTAGAAATCTTATGTCCCAAGAAGGGCCACTCTATTCAATTAATAAGTTTTCAATTGGTTCATTCTAAGTGTCTTTGACATGAAATATTTGATAAATATCCAGAGAAGAGATCTGAATCAGGAATTTGAAGATTAGGATTCATGTTTAATCTTCACCATTAATTGCTGAGTGACTGTGGATAGATAATTGAGCCTCAGTTTAATTATCCATAATATAGTAGTAATTATACCTGTGCCATTTACTTGTCAGAAAACAAAATAAGAAAATTTGTGTGGATCATTATTATCTATAAAACATATCACTCCAAAGATAATTATTATTTTTGATTGTTTTTATTACTGTTAATAGGTAAATAGGAGCTCTAGGCAGCCAAATAAAGATGTCTTGAAAGCAGAAAGGTTTAAGGTAATAAGATGCCTGTTCCTCTCATGCAGATCTTTATTAAATCCTTCATTTTTGTAAAGCTTTTTCATAGAGGCCCACTGGACATATAAGGTGATGATATTTCAAAGCTGGATAGGTAGCACTATTTCTAAATTGGGAATACATGCCTGGCTGCTTCAAATAATAATCATAAAGCAGCCATCGAATTGACTAGAAACCGAAAACTGCTGTAATCCCATATATGCTTTAAAAAAATAAATCAAAATATCAAATAAAAATAGTTGGGTAGACCTAGGTTTTGCTTTTTCCATTTACTTATCTCTTTTATATTAATAAAGCCTATACATTATGGCAAATCATTTATTAGTCCTTTATCTATTTTTTTCTTGATGATTCCTCCATTTCCCAAGACTGTGACTATGTGTGTCACAGTCTTGTAGTTAGAGGATTATTGGATGGAACATAGTTGAACAATTTCTTTGACTCATGATGGCCATTGTAAACTATAATGTGCTTGACAAGAGGCTTTCAATAAATATACTTTTCAAAGAGAAAGACAGATTTTGAAGCATGTTAATATGTTAGCTTTTCCAAGGTAATAAATTTGGAGCATTGTTGGTATGGCTGACACAGCCCTGTATAGCCTGAGGGAGAACTGCAATAGCTGTTTTACGTTAGGATTTCGTTAGATATAAAATAGTTACATTTCAATTGTGCCTCATAATAGTTCAAAGAATTTTGGAAATGCCATATAGTCTTACAACCTAGGCAATACTATCAAATGTTAATTTTAGAAATTTAGGTGTCTTCACCATAATTGCTTTGTGGCTAGAAAATAGTACCATATCTGGTACTGATACAATCAAAACGCTGTATTTAGTCTGCATGAAACTTTTCTTCTGGGAATTATGGAATGCTCTGTCCTATTTAACATAGCATATGGACATAGAATATACTATTACTGTAGTCTGCTTTTTCTATTAAAATGCTAATGAATAAAAAGGGATTTCATTTTTATTAAGGAGGTTAGAAGTACAAGTGTGGGAGAGTGAATTAAAAACAAACCTACTGGGAGAGGAGATAAGAATTCTAGACATCTGCGAGATTTGTTCTTCCACATATCAAATTCGGAATCATACATCCATAGGGAAGAGGGATATTAAAACACAAAAGAAAACTGAACCCAAAGTTATAAAAGGATAGCAGGCTACACCAAAAGTGTTCGATGAAAGCAAATAATTTTCTTACTTTATTCATAAACAATGTTGATATTCACAAAACCCAGAGACACATATAGTGTGTCTTTTGTACTTTTTGTCAAAGTGCAGAGACTTGAATTAGCTTTTAATACTTTTTGTCATTTTTCTTTAAGAAACATATAATAATACCATCACATTATTATTCTGTGGTTTTCTCATCATGTCCCTGTTTTTCTCTTGCTGACTTGCCTTTGGCTAATTCAATATTTTTTATTTCCTTCTTCTGCTTGCAAAACTGTTTGTAAACCTGATCCCACCCTAATCTACATCCCAAATCCATACCTCTCTTCCAAATTTCTGGTCTGTTCAGGCATTCCTATCATGTAGCTATTCAGCTGGATAAATTAGGTAACCAGAAAAGCCTACAGGTTCTTTACTTTGTATAATTGTTGTCACAAGGTTAGAAACTAGCACTTTTCCCCAAAATGAACATGCTTTTGTGCTGACATTCATCTGAGTTATTTGAGATAATTTATTTTTTATGATAATTATAAACAAAGGTGAAAGACCTAAGAGAAACTGTACTATTAATCTTGGTACTAGAGTCACAGGAAAAAAAGATTTTGCAAAGTTAAATGTCTCTAAAAGCCAATTGCATAAGACAGTTGCTATTTCACAGCTACATACTTATAATTATTTTTACTATTAATTTTATTCTATTTTAAGTTCTGGGATACATGTGCTGAACCTGCAGGTTTGTTACATAGGTATACACGTTCCATGCTGGTTTGCTGCACCCATCAACTGTCATCTAGGTTTTAAGCCCTGCATGCATTAGGTATTTGTCCTAATGCTCTACCTTCCCTTGCCCCTGAACCCCTGACAGGCCCTGGTGTGTGATATTCCCCTCCTTGTGTCCATGTGTTCTCGTTCAACTCCCACTTATAAGGGAGCACATGCAGTGTTTACTTTTCTGTTCCTGTGTTAGTTTGCTGAGAATGAGTTTCCAGCTTCATCCATGTCCCCGCAAAGGACATGAACTCATTCTTTTTTTATGGCTGCATTAGAATCATTATTAAGCAATAACAATTCTGAAAAAAGCAAACAAGAACTTTTTATATTTCAAATTTCTACATAAATGTAATGTTACTTTCAAGACGTAAAACTCTTTAGCTTTAATTATTCTTTTATCCTGGAAATTAAGGTTTTTAAAACAAAAATAAATAAGTAAACTTAATATCCAAATGGATTTTAATATGGACGGCCCACACATTTAAAGTGTCTAAAATAAGAAAATGTCTTTTTTCCCCAAATATTTTATCTCATATTCAATCTCTTAGTATTTTCCCCAAATATTTTATCTCATATTCAATCTCTTAATATTCAATCATTAGTAAACAATAATGTAGATTCATTTTAATGCCCATACAAGAAAATTGAGAACCATCTTATATAAACCCTTCCTACCCAATAGCTAATTATTTAGCAAATCTCTTTTTCTTTGAAATGCTTTTTGTTGCTTCTTATTTTCACTGCTACTTTCTTCATGAGAAATCATCCATAATTCATCCTGCTGCCAAAGAGGCATTTAAAGACATCTCTAAAACTCAAGTTTAATCTTTACCTCCCAAGTGCTGGAGAAGACAACATCACCCACCACCATGACATCTGAAGTGTTTTCTTGTTTAACTATTATCTCCTAAAACCATTTTCTAAGGTTTTGTATTTCACCTACACTTCAGGAACTCTGAGTTTTTTCAAGTTTCCAATACATTATACTCCTTTTACACTTTCACGTTTTTCACACTATTTGTTACCTCTTTCTGGAATGTTTCTCTATCCTTCCTACTGAAGAAAATTTTTAAAAAAAAGTACATTCACAGTCCAACTTAGGCATTGCATTGTTTAGAAAATCTTTGCAGATAATAACTCCACTGATCAATCTACACATCCTCCACCTTACCTCTGTAAAATGTACATGTGCTTATTTTTGCATTTATCACACAAAACAGTCATGTCAGCCTCCCCAACTAAACTGTGAGTTCCTGGAAGAACATCATGTGTCTATCTTTGCAATAAAACAAGCTTTATGGATGGGATAAATAAGAAAATACACAGGAAAATGTGATTCACATGACAGGAGTAGGTAAATGATAGTGTTCTGAAAACTGAAGAATGGCAGAATGAGAGTATCTTACAATAGAATAGGGAACAATAGTTATTGAGGGCTCAGAAGAGTATGAGTTTAAAACATTATGCTGCCCCATTTGAGTTGTAACCATTCTGTGAGTTGTAGGTAATAAGGAGCCCATCTGCTTTTTGTGCACTTGGTTAAGATAAGTAAATTCCTTTTTTATACCCTAGAATACTTTCCTATAGTGATTAGGGTAGAAAGACCCACAGTTAATAGACCATTCAAACTTTTGACTCAGATGAACTTGACCATTGTATAAAGGCCTCTTAAGTTCTCTCACAGATTTTATCTTAGTTCCAGCTCTTTTGACTTTTTGGTGTTCTTTCTCTTCTCTTGTAATGAAATAACAGTCTTGCTTTCCATTTTAATTGTATTCAGTGTTGAATTCTTATTTTTTATAGACTTTTTCTGCTGGTTTAATAGATGGCAGATACGTTTTAATATTTATCTTACTTAGAAATAATTAGGAAACATAGCACTTATCTATAGGCAAATATCAAGTTAAATAAAATAGTCATTCAAATGAGAGCATTTACAGGTATTCACTTACATTTCAATAGTTATAAGTTATTATAATAGGAAATTTAAAAGGCATAATTATTGATACTTTTAATCTAACAATCTGATTGTAGAAGAACCATGCTTAATATGTTTTTTTCTTTCTCATCAGATTTGGTTTTAGAATTAAATTTGTGAATGATTTAGGATTATAATGCAATATGATATTAACTGAACTAAAATGATAATTTCCAGACTGTACTTTAGGTTGCCAGATACACAGAGACTTGTAGTTCAAGTAAGTTTTACCTTTGCCTTACATATGCAGTGGAGCTTAGAGGAAAGAAAGAGGGAGAGAGAGAGAGAGAGAGAACGAAAGCTAAAATCAGTGTTGCAATATGGTGATTAACAGTTACGGTGTTTCTGGAAAAGATTGGTAGTTGAATCAGTAGACTGAGTAAAGAAAATCATTCTTCACCAATGTGGGTGGGCTTTGTCCAATATGTGAGGGCTCCAAGATGTGGGAAGGGCAAATTCTTTCTCTTCTTGAGCTGGACCCTTCATCTCCTGCCCTTGGACATCAGATCTCCTGGTTCTCTGGCCTTTGGACTCCAGTACTTACAGTGGCTCCTCCTCCACCCCATCTCCTATCACTCCAGTTTTTCAACTGTTGGACTAGGGACAAAGCATATCACTGGCTTTCCTGGGTCTCCAGCTTGCAGATGGTACAGTGTAGGAATTTCCAGCCTCCATAATCATGTGAGCCAATTTTCACAATAGCTTTCCTCTTATATACTTTATATCTCATGTTGTTTCTGTTTCTCCAGAGACTCCTGACTAATACAAGAATAAAAATGCAGAAGCCAGACTGTCCACGTGATAGTCTCATCTTCAGCCCTTATGATCACTGTGAATTTGGGAAAGTCATATTGCTTTTCTATGCACAGTTTCCTTTTCTGTGAAATTTAGATTAAATAACAATTCATACCCCATAGGATACTTTTATGGCTCAAGTGTGCTTATATATATACATACATACATACATACATAAAGCAGTTACAAGAGTGTCTGGAAATAATAAATCCTATATACAAGTTAGGTATTATTATTTTTTAAGGAACTGTGTTTTGTATTTTTAATATTTCTCTCTCCACCCCATCTTAAAAAAAGAATTAAAAGTATTTCTTAATCAAGAATTTCAGTTTAAGTTAGCAGAAAATCAGTGTTTTTAGAAAAATGCCCTTTCACATCCTCAAAGTGTTCCAGGCTCTCCAAAAACTTTTAAAGACATATCGCATATTTTTAACTAATTCTTTTATTTATTCATTTATTCACAAATATTTATTGAGTACTTATCTTGTGCCAGACACTCTTCTAACCAGCAGAGATAGAGTGGTGAATAAAAACACATAAATGTATGCTTTCCTGCCTTATAATGCCATTAATAAAATATTTCTTATTGCCTAATATTCAATAAAATAGCTAAACTCAGACAATAAATGAATCACTTTTATATTGTATCAAATGATGAGGAAGTGAAAGAATATTCCAGAATATGGCCATTTCACATTCAAGCTTCGTGGTGGGAGTGGTTGAGGTCAATTATCAAGGAAAGAGCAATGAGGACAATGTGTCTGGAACTGGGTGGGAGAGTGAGAGAGCACTAAGTGATGATGCCAAGGGGTGAAACGCCATCCTGTATATCTTACAGGCCATGGCAATGATATCACTTTTATTCTGAGATAGGAGGTTATGAGAAGAGGAACACCAAGATCAGACTGACAATTTAAGAGGATCACTATGCTTGAGGATAGACTAGGGTGAGAAGAGAATAGGGTAAGCGATTGAGAGCAATTCTGAGTGAGAAAAATAACTTCCTGCAAAGTGAAGGGGCTAGAGCAAGAGTTCAGAAGCAGTGGGGTACCAGGTACTCGAAGAGCATTCAACAATTCATGTGTACACAAAGCACTGTCAGTTTGGTCTTAATTTAGCCCTAATAAAATATGCAGCATGAATAATGAATATGGATGCATGGATATTAATAAAATCTATATTCTTTTAGTGCATAGTGATTTTATGGAGAGTTTTATATTATGAATTGTCTTAATCAATGGATTCTAAGAGAACAACTACTACAACATACAGAGCCTATAATTTTTCATTATTAAGTTTATGTTATTAAAAATTGGAGGCTCCTGTGCTAAATAAGAGATCTTAACTCCCAGGAAAATTATTTCTTCCTTTTCAAAAGAAGACATGAAAAGTAGCCAAATTCTTAAGTAAGTCAGGAGTTTGCCCAATATTGCCATATTTCTTGCTGTCTCCAAACTCTGTCCTAGGTGCTTCTCTTTGCAGAAATTGAGATTGACACGTAGGGGCAAGAATACCCACAAGAATACTGAAGGTGCTGGCTCAGCCATTACTTCTGTGGAATCTCATTTTCCCTTTTTTTTTTTTTTTTTTTTTTTTTTGAGACAGAGTCTCTCCCTGTTTCCCGGGCTGGAGTGCAGTGGTGCAATCTTGGCTCTCTGCAACCTCTGCCTCCTGGGTTCAAGTGATTCTCCTGCCTCAGTCGCCCAAGTAGCTAGGACGCTAGGACTACAGGTATCTGCCACCACATCTGGCTAATTTTTGTATTTTTAGTAGAGACAGAGTTTTACAATGTTGGCCTGGCTGGTCTCAAACTCCTGACCTTGCGATCTTCGGCCTCCAAAGTTCTGGGATTACAGACATAGGCAACCATACCTGGCCCCCATTTTCTTAAATCTCAAGGTCTGAAGGTCTGGAGACACTAGTTGTCTTGAATTTTCCCAAAGCAATACAATATTTCCACTTAAAATATGTTTTATATCTCATCCACCATATCTGTTTATAGTGATACATAAATATGAGGAAATAATTTAAATCAAATCTATACACACCTAAATGATTTTACATGGGCATAGAAAAATTCCATTGTTGGCCAGGCGCAGTGGCTCACACCTGTAATCCCAGCACTTGGGGAGGTCAAGGCGGGAGCATCACGAGGTCAAGAGATTGAGACCACCCTGGCCAACATGGTGAAACCCTGTCTCTACTAAAAAAAATACAAAAATTAGCTGGGCATGGTGGCGCGCACCTGTAGTCCCAGGCTGAAGCAGGAGAATTGCTTGAACCCGGGAGGCGGAGGCAGTGAGCTGAGGTCGCGCCACTGCACTCCAGTCTCTGGTGCCTGGCAACAAAGCAAAACTCTGTCTCAAAAAAAAAAATAAAATAAAGAAAAGAAAAGAAAAATTCCATTGTCACTGATTTTCCTAACGAAATTTTGGAATTAATAATGAATTTTTTAGAATAAATTTTTTTAATTGGTGCTCTCTTTATTACCTTCCAGAATTGGCAGAAAGTTAGCATAATGATAATAGCATGAAACAAGTATTGTTACTTTTCTCAGTTTGACAAAAATTTGCTAGAAGATTGGCAAAATTTTGTAAACTCATAAGCAAAAATGGTTAACCTCTTTACTATTTATACATAAATATATACACATAGGTATATGCACTTTTGTTAATATTTAGATGAAATCCTCAGTTTGTTGGTCAGAATGAAGAAGTGGCATTTGTCTAGTTTCCTTTTCTGATATTCCCAGTCTCTATTTTGCTACTATCCACTAAAATAAATCACACTGTAACTAGTATCAATATATTTTTGTTTCCTCAGAGAGCCTCCTTTACCAAGACGTGTCCTTTATTTCCAGGTCAGGGCATTAATGACAGCACATTACTCTGGTGAGTCAGTCCAACCCCTTAGCTTGCAAAATTCTCAAATTTTGCTAAAAGCAATTCTTGAATTAATTGTAACTATTCGGTCAGCTCATACTCATATGATTCCATCTAGGTTTGCCAAATTAGACTTTGTAGAAGAAAGTGAAGCCTCTTTTAACACTAGGCTATATTCCCCTTTGCTTTAGAAACAGCTTCAGAATAAAGCTTATCTTCTGTCTCCTGAATTACTATGGCACAACACAGGGCAGTCTTTTCTGCTGTTTCTCATGCTCTGTTCCTTGTCTCCTGACATTGGAAGCTTTTTTATTTATCTAGTATTTCCACTCCAAGATCAAATTAATTTGTAGCCACTCCTCAACTTGTCTTCTTTCAAAACTCCAGTTTAATTACAAACAAATCTTTGTGTTAGATAAGCAACAAAGACAGCAATATAGAGAAAGCTGATGGGAATCTGTCTGCATTATTTACCAAATGCTTCAGTATTTCCAAGCAGCTGATGACAGACTAGTTGTCAATCCAAATTCATTTCCAGAGAGACACATAAAAACTTTACTGCTTAACAGAGCTCAAAATATCCACCTGTCTCTCCAACTAAAGTGCAAGCAGAGACTACACTGCTGATGCAGGAGATCTTCTCTAATCTTTTACATTGGGTAGAACCATCTGATGCAAATTACATTGTTGACATTTCTAATTCTTGTTTATTCTTGAAATTTTTATTGCTCCAGGTTTGGCTGATTGAGCAGCTGGGATGAAAAACCCAGATCATGGAATCATGAGTGTGAAAACATGCATGCATGTGATGCCTGAACGTATGTACGACTGTCCTGAACTCCCCAAGTTCAAACTGCAAATGCTCTCACATCTCTTCTACAGTTCTACTGAAATGCTTGAGCACCCCTACGTCTCATTAATAAGAAGTTTATTATTATCTTCTTGAGGAAACCCTCTCCCAGTACTTCAGGCAATTTCACGGTTTAACAAGGGGTTCATCTGGGCTTCCCAAATCAAATACTAAGAAAATCCAGTATCAGCTTATCACTGTCACAGCTTCTTGCTGCAGCAGTGTGTGGCACAGCCTAATTCTCCCATGGCACAAGGTGGCTGAGTATGGCCACCTTTCACCTAGGTTCTCATAAGGAAGTTTTTTCTGTTTTCAAATATATAAATCTACTGAGTATCATGGTGGCACTGAGATGGCAGTGAGAGCTCAGGGGCTGGTTCTGTGCCCACCCCTCTTCATATTTGGGTAAACGTTCTCCTTGCCTCCATGAGATTCCAACCTAGAACAGCTGGAGTGATTTACTCTCTTAAGGAACACTCTTAAAAAGAGGGTAGGTGATTTTCTCATTGGCTAATATATTGAAAATACATGTGTGCTTATGAATTAATATCAAATAAAACATGTTTATGTGTGATAGATGTACTCACACTTTAAATAATTACATCTATCATGCCACTTACATTTTTGGCAATGAGACATGATCAACGTACACAGTACACAGTGTTGATATTTCTTCCATAATCTACATCAAAGGAAATGTATAATTATTATATGACTTAAATATTTATTCTGAACTCTTGAAGAACCATTATATACTGCATGAAACTCTAGGTACCAAACATATGTACACACACTTTTAATGCATGATCTATTTTAGGTTATTTGTGATGATTAGATGAGAAGGGAAATGTACAACAGAATTGGATCCTATCTAAAAGTCCAGTAATGATTTTTAGATATACATTATGCTGTGACATTAGGCTTTTATTCAAAGTGAAATCACTATGCCAGAACCATGGACATTTAATAAAAATAAAGGAAAACCTGTTAAAGGCAAATGCCTTACTATATAGTAATATCCTTTCACCTTTCCTTGCAATTTCTCCACTTGGCACAAAGAGTCTTGGTGCTTTTAAGTGTTTTTGTAGCTAGCAGAATGGATTTTTCAATATATCTTGATTCCCAGAGGCTTTACAGGTTTTGCAAATCTATGACAAACCATAATTTGTATAAGTGTTATTTTCTTATATGAATGCCATTATTCCATAGGATGGGCTTGCTGAGTGGACAGAGTATTGAATTTTCTTCTCTGTGGTACGCTCAGAATCCACTGTAGTTTTAAAGACTTAAAAAATTGAATAAAGGAGGAACGGGATGAAAATTAACAGAGCAGAGAAGCCCCAGCTGATGGAGAAATAAATGGCTTCATAAACTTTGAATCAGTGCAGCAAAAGAGGTTACATCCAAGGGCTAAAGATACCTGTTAAAAGTTTTATTTTCTTCTCTCTCAGAAGCCTATATTCTGGTATAAAATAGTTCTTATGTTACCTTTGTGATATATAGCCATGTAACTAATACATATATAATCTAATTAAGTAAAGTTGTGTTTAACAGATTAATGACTCCCCTTAACCTCCATACATCCATAAATTCAATAAGTATTGGTCACTGTTATGGATGGAATTGTGTCTCCTAAAATGTCAAATATTGAAGTCCTAATACCCAGTATCTCAGAATGTGATCATATGTAGACACAGAGTAATCAAGTAAAATGAGGTCATTAGGATGGGCTGTAATCCAATATCACTGGTATATTTATAAAAACAGGAAATCTGAAGACAGACTCATTCAGACGGAGAATGTCCAGTGAACACGAATAGTCATCTGCAAGGCAGAACAAATCTTTTTTCACAGCCCTTAGAAGAAACCAACCCTATAGCACCTTGATTTCCAACTTCTAGACATCTGAACTGCAAGACAGTAAATCTGTGTTGCTTAAACCAGCAGCTTGTGGTTTGTTAAGGAAGTCCTAGAAAGCTAATGCAGACACCTATTAAGTGACAGATAATATTCTAGGTGTTCAAGAGACAGATATGAAAACATTATACAATGCTCTGAAGTTTCCAGTAAAGAGAAAAGAGGCAAGCGCATAAACAAAATGCAATTTTTGTGTTACATGCTGAGCAGAGGGATGTCCAAGACGTTTTAGATGCACAGACCAGGGAAGTCAGGACCACAGAGCTGAGTCTTAAAATAGTAATGAGCAAGGTAGAAAACAAAAACACAGTCTGCAGTCTAGATAGGGTGGATTATATGTGTAAAAACAAGACAGTTTTTTACACATACACATAGGAAGGTATGGGTCATTTTGGAAATATTAAGCAGGTTATTTGACCTAAGTTTGGCTTAGGGAATTTATAGGAAGAATCTTTGGAAAGATAAGAGGCCAAGACAGAACAAGCTGAAATTAAAAAAAGAAAAAGATTTATAATATTTGGTATAGCATGCTAAAGATCTGAAATGAAGGATTTAAAGTAGGGAAGCATAAGATATATTAACGTGAAGGAAACTTATTTTGTTATAGTCTGTAGATTGGATTGAATAAAAGTATAGGGTTAAGCTGGAAAAAGGTCATCAAATTTGGTAACTATTGCTGGAACTAAATGATCAATTTATTGACAAATCAGTCATTGTATATATGGAAAAGGAGTCTGTCATTCTGTAAATGAGATTGCAATAGTTAGGCAGTTGATTCAAAATTGTGTAATTTATCAATGGCATGACTGAAATTTAAGTCATATCTGACTTCAGAGGCTGCTCTCCACTCTGCTATGTTGCATCCAGAAAGAGTCAGATGCAGGTAACAGCGGGACCTTGAGACACTCCAGAAGCAGAACAGAGTAGTGTTGAGAATGGAACAGTGTGGTGATGCACGCTGGAGAGGCTTCTATTTTGGGATGTGGCTGACATTGGAATAACAGAGAAGGCTTCTCCTACGAGCCCTAGGAATGACAAGAGAATTCCAAAGTAAAGAGAAAGATGGTGCTTGACGAGAGAAATGCACTAGCATGATGAGAGTTCATGAATTAGAATCTATATGCAAGGAATACACCAGGCTATTTTAAAGGTGCTCCTTTGATATTACCTGTCATGTAACATGCGTGGCGTGTTCTATGTTTCACAGATTTGAGGCACCTACACAGCGATAGAGAAATTTAGAAAGAAGTGAGAAATGTATAGCTTAATTTCCACATATTTTACTCAATGAGACTTTTTCTTAAACTATTCTCTTAGATTTTAAAATTACTAAGCACAGAAGACTACTTCTCTTAAGAGTGAGATTCTAAATTTCAGAATCAGAATACTACCTTTCTCAAAGTAGGATACTCACTTTTGCAAGTTATATTTAGTAATTTATTAGATAGGGAAATCAAGTTTTAGAAATGATTCTTGCACCTTTAAATAGTCAAGACAGGCTACTCCTGAAACAAATTTCAAAAGTTAGATGTATTAAGGATAGGGAAGTCTTCGTATTGAATTGAACCCTTTATCATTATGTAGCTACCATCTTTGTCTATTTTTATGGTTTTTTGTTTAAAGTCTGCCTTAATTGATGCAAGAATAGTGTCCCCTGCTCAAATACTTTAAGACAGTACTATCGTTTGACCCAGAAATTCCATTACTGGAAAATCAATTGTTCTACCAAAAACACACTCGAACTTGTATATTTGTCACAGCACTAATTACAATAGCAAAGATATGGAATCAACCTAGGTGCTAATCACTGGTGGATTGGATAAAGAAAATCTGGTACACATACACCATAGAATACTATACCACCATATAAAGAACAAAAGCCTGTTATTTGAAGAAATATGGATGTAGCTGGAGGCCATTATCGAAAGAAAATTAATGCAGAAACAGAAAACTAAGTACCACAGGTTCTCACTTGTAAGTGGAAGCTTAATGTTGTTTACACTCAGACATAAAGATGGGAACAATCGACACTGGGGACTTCGAAAGGAGGAAGAAAGGGAAGAAGAGAAAGGGCTGAAAAACTTCCTTTGGACACTAAGAGATGGAATCAATGGAAGCCCAAACTCAGCATCACACGATATACACTTGTAAGAAATCTGCACATGCACCCCCTGAATCTAAAATTAAAATTAAAAAAGAAGTCAGATCCACTACTTATTCTACAGAAACACAAAGCCCACACAGTTCAGAGACTTAAAGAAACACTGATTTATTTCTCTGGAGACCATTATATCACCAATTAAATGCATTCTAAATAAGTGACTCTCATCATTCTACACCCATGTCATTGGCTAAAACAGTTCATGTGACCACAACTAACTTCAAGGAGGAGAAGAACATTTTACTCATGAACATAGAAACAGAAGAAAAGAAATATTTAGGAGCAGCAGTAAGGTCTTCTCCAAAACAACTAAATATCTCAGTGACTTCACAAACACAAATGCATTGCTCCTGTCACTGTGTGCCTGCACATGCATGTATATGTGTACACACCCATGTGTGTGTAGGTACATGCACACAGCTGTGTGTTCTCCAATGATCTGTTCCACATCATCATTCGGAGACCCAGTTCTCTTGCATTTTTTGACTCTACCCCACTCCAGAGTCTTCATGCAGCTGTTGGATTGAGAGAAAGCATAAGGCTTATACATAGGAAAATCCCATGACTCAGGTCTGGAAGTGATGACATCTCTTCCCTCTATATTTCATTGACAAAAATACAGTCATTCTGTCACATCTAACTGCAAGGGAGGTTGAGAAACTTCCCTGTGTGCCCAGGAACAAAAGGTGAACAGACTTTTGGTAATTATTTACAGATTAAATGAACTCTAATTCTTTAAGCAAAATATCTCACTGCACTTCTTTCTGACTTCATAGAAAGTAAGTCCTTTAATAGAGACAGAGAGGTCATTGGCCATTTACTCTAGAAAAGTCAACAAACCCTCTTAACACTGTTTTTAAAAAGTCAAAATGATCTATCAAATGGTGAATTATTAGCTTATTGGTTTTGATTCCATAGATAAATATTCCCTCACTCTTAACTTCATATCTTCCTGATAACCTGAGTATGTGAAGAATAAACTTTTATTTATTGAAGTAATTTCATTTTTATTACAAGTAAAACTCATTGTCTGCTACAAAGGGCCCTTTGATTCCAGAAGAGAATACTAATTTAAGGGATAAATTAATAGATGTTTCTTTTTTTCAAAGGGTTAAGATCCAGATGAAAAGGAAAGCCATTTTGCTAAATCGTTTTTCTAGACTTAGGGAATCTCAGCAAAGCAGGAACACAGATTTTTTTAAAATTTTCCATTGAATGAGAATCAGAACATGGGAACATTATATATAATAAATGTTATTTGAGTAATGCTGTATGAAAAGCTTTGGTCTCAAAGGCAGTGTGAGAACCAACTTCTTGCAGGATATGTGATGAGAAAATATTTTCTAGTATTTGCTCTCTGTTGGTTATAAAGGACTTTGCTACAGAATGGACACAGTTTTGATTTTCATTGAGTGTACTGAAATATATCTTGAGGTTACTGTTAAAAATTCAGGAATGCTTGTGAGGAAATATGAGGGTGTTTGTGAATTGCTCTGCACCTAGTGTCGATATTAATATTAGATACTGTGCACAGTACCATTTGGAAAACTCACTTTATATGTATCTGCTTAAGGCTACATTGGTTAATGGAAACAGTTCATTTTATAATTTTAGTAATCCAGACCACTATAATTAGAAACACTAGCAATAATGTTTTCATTGCATAATTAGAGGAAATAAAAATTATACTTAAAACTTACATGAGATTTCATTGGAGATCTTCAAAGTATTTGTTAATATTAATGGCATAATAATTACTCTGCAGGAAATAGATACAGAGGTTCTCTCATGCATCTGGACATTCTTTTGATGCTATGTCTTTCTGTGTTGATTTTAGGAATGATGGTTATTCTAGAGTCTGGCTGTACGCTATATTAAAAATACCTTACCTCTAATTATAGATAAATATCATTAAAGTGAATGTTTGCAGCTACTATGTTTTGAGAACCTATTCTTAGGTAGGCACTGTAGCAAAAACTAGGCACAAATAACCCTAGGGATTAGGTACTATTTAGTTTAATTTTACATCTCAGAGAAATGGGGAACTAAAATTTAATCACCAAACTCCATACAAATATTAAACAGAGCTGGGTTTGAACTCCAGGTCTGTCTTGCTTCACAATCCTTTCCCAATCTGCCACATAAATTAAAAAAAAAAAAAAAGAAGAAGAAGAAGAAGATAATACCATACACTTAATCTATTGGAGGTAGTATGGGAAGTTGAAACTAAGCAAATAGTGGTTTTATATTTATTTAGTGTTGGAAATCAGACTCTTGGAAAGATAATGAGTTAGCAGTCTAAAGTATCCCTTGGGATCCTTAGTTATTTGGTAACACTATCAAGGTTTCCCATGCAGTACCTTTATCTGTGTATTTTCTTATCTAGAAAGCCTTTCTCCCCTTCTCTGCCTGATAAACTCCCACTCTTCTTTTTTGTTTCCTCACTCTTTCTTTTAATCCTTTGAATAATTCATTGCTCCTATTGTGTTTTCTTTGCAGTTTGTATCTATTAGAAATTTGTTACATTATTGTTCGTTATTTAAATGCTCGTTTTCCCAATTGGATTTTGAGTTCCTTGAGGAACTCCTCGATGCCCTTAACAATTGTTGCTCACAGTCAGTGGGTTAATAAATGGGTGATACATCTCTCTGATTTATGCGGATTAAAGGAATACTGTGTTATAATGGCGAGAACACTATAAATGCATGAGTCATTTGACCAGACTTCTATTTTCTCTTCTGTAAATGGGGGGTGTTGGGCTGGATAACTTCCAATATTATTTCTAAATCTACTGTTGTCTGATTTACTCACATGCTGCTTTCACTGTCTGCGGAAAGCATACGCAGAAATCACTGAGAAATGACCTCTTGTTATGTTTATTTATTTTTTCATTTCTACTATGCCAACCAATATAAGAACTCAAACCTTCTCCATCATGATAAAAATCAAATGTCTACAGATGTACCATAAGCAAAAAAAGTAACCCTCTGCATGCACTTCTGATTCTCTTTGCCTGTGATAATTGCAAATCCATCAATAGAAATAAACTCTATGTTACAAATATACATGTTTGTAGTTGATGTTCCTCATCAAAGGTTCATTTTCAAGAGGTTAAATTATCGTGTTGATATGCCTTATCACCTAAAAATAATCTGGATCAGAACTCTATAATTGTCAGAATATTATGAGTTCCATCTTTGCCACCTGGTTGCTTTGTGACATTGGTCAAATCATTTAAAACTAAGAGACTGAGGCCAGGTGTCATGACTCACACCTGAAATTCCAGCACTTTGGGAGGCTGAGAAGGAATTCTTCAAACCAGGAATTCCAGAACAGCCTGGACAATATAGTGAGACCCCATCACTACAAAAAATTAACTGGGTATTGTTGGGTGTGGCTGTAGTCCCAGCAACTTGGGAGGCTGAAGCCAGAGGATTATTTGAGCCCAGGAATTCAAGGATACAGTGACCTATGCTTGCACCACTGCACTCTACTCTGGGTGGCAAAGTGGGACCCTGTTTCTAAACAAACAAACAAACAAACAAACAAACAAACAAAAAGCCTAAAAGCCTTTTTCCTCATAGTTAAAATCATTCAACTGAGTCAGATCTACCATAAGTTTACTTCCAGATCTAAAGTCCTATGATTTCAAATGTATATTATTTAGATAACAATTTTTAGTGACTATAATTTATCATTTTAGCAATTTCCTTTAAAATCATAATATGCTTGTTTGCTTTTAAAACAATGAACAGTGTAAAAATCATGATTCCATTCATTTTGTCAATAAAAACACAAAGCTATTGCAGCTTACCAGACATACATGCAACAGAAAATAAAGTTTCACCAACATGAGCCAAAGTAAATAAACCTTAATTACTTGGCATGTACTCATCTAAAACACTTTATATCAAGAGACCAAGGGCAGAAGATGAAGGGAGCAATAAAGTACTTGTTGTTTGACATGTATTTCGTGTATATTAAATACATGAAAATAATTATTTCCCCACAAGAGCACACTTCATACAGTTTCTGACTCTCAAGTTTCTTTTTCTATGATGAGAAATCTTCAATGCCCTCAAAGACCATGCATTTTCAAGCATAAATATCATAATGCTTTTACAGATACGCATACAATGCTATGGGATGAGATTTATCTTTGGTGCCTTTTAGTAAAAATCCAGCCGGAATATGCTGCTGAAGAGGTCTCAGATGTTGATTCTCAGCTGAACAAACTGGATTCACAAACTTTTATAAAGCAGAGTGCAAATTATACCAGGACATGGACATAAAAGGGACTCCATATGTGTTTTTTTTAGTTTTATTTTACCTTTAGGGGACACATAACTGTGCATATTCATGAGGTACAGTGTGATGTTCTGATATATGTATACATTATGTAATGATCAAATCAGGGTAATTAGCTTATCCATTACCTCAAACGCTTGCCATTTCTTTTTGATAAGAATATTCAAAACCTTCTCTTGTAGCCATTTTGAAATATGTATTATTGCTAACTATACTCCTTGTTGTGCAATAGAAAATCAGAACTTATTCCTCCTATTTAACTATAATTTATACATTGGCCAACCTCTCCCATTCCCCTGCTTTTCTCCCTTTAGTGGACTCTGATAACCACAATTAGTTTATCCCTTATAGAAATCATCTCAAAATGGATTAAAGACTTACATTGAAAACCTGAAACTATGAAACTACTAGAATAAAACATAGGGGAATGCTTCATGACATTGTTCTGGGCAAGAATTCTTTGGATAAGACCTCAAAAACACAGGCAACAAGAGCACGATAGACAAAGGAGGCTACATCCAAATTAAAAAGCTTATGTACAACAAAGGAAATAATCAGCAGAGTAAAGAGACAACCTACAGAATGGGAGAAAATACTCTCAAGCTATGCATTTGACAAGGGATCAATATTTAGAATATATAAGGAACTCAACCCAATAACAACAACAACAAAACCTAAACATTCAGATTAAACAACGGGGAAAATATCTGAATAGACATTTCTCAAAATAAAATATGCATCTGGTCAAAGTATATGCAAAAATGCTCAACATCACTAATCACCAGGGAAATGCTAATCAAACCATGATGAGATAACACCTCACCCCAGCTAGAATGGCAGTTATCAACAAGACAAAAAATAACAAATGCTGAGGATGAGGAGGTGGAGAAAGGTTAACTCTTACATGCTGTTGGTGGGAATATAAATTAGTACAGACATCATGGACAACAATATGGAGATTCCTCAAAAAATTAAAAATACAACAATTATATGATCTAACAATCCCACTACTGGGTATATATCTAAAGGAAAATCAATGTCAAATAGATATCCTCACTGTCATGTTTACTGTAGCACTTTTCACAATAGCCAAGATAGCAAATCAACCGAAGTGTGCATCAATAGATGAATAAATTTCAAAACTGTGACATACACACATAGAATAATATTAAGTCATAAAATGAATAAAGTCCTGTTATTTACCATGACATGGATGAAGCTAGAGGACACTATGGTAAGCAAAATAAGCCAAGCACTGAAGAACAAATACAGCATGATCTCACATACATGGAGAAACTAAAAAATATATGTGGATTTTACTATCCACAAATATAGCATTCAAAGTAGATGGTCATAGGCAAATGATAACACTATCTTCTTAAAACAACATAAATATATTAAAGAAGTTTAAGCAGTAAGAAACAGGCAACCAAGAGCTAAAAATATTCTTTTCATCACTAGGTTGATAGCAACTTGCTAAAGTGGCCGCTATCAAGAGTATTTATAGTACTTTGTATACTAGTGACTTGAGTTTTACATCCAAAAGCTTTGGTTAGTATCACCATCTATGTTTAAAGCTGAGTTCAGTGCCTAAAAGCTGTTCAATAAACATTTTAGTACTGCTCTTTTCCAGTGATCTGAATTCAATAATGTTACCTTTCGAAAAGCTGCAAAATGGAAAGTGAAAGAATGATTTATGAAGCTTGGCTATGCACGGCCAAATAAGAAAGCTTTGACTGGTGCTTGCAGGATTCTCTTTAATGAAGTACAAGTTGCCAAGATACGTTTAGGTAAATGAAGCTTCTGTCACATTATGTTATAGTGAAAGAAATGACAGACATAGCCTAGCAGATGAAGGTTAATACAAGATGGTGGTGTCAAACAATGTAGTCCAGGTAACTGCACAAAGATGGAGCAGATGCATTTAGTGTTATTACTATAAACAAGTTCATAATACCACAACACATTCATGGAATCCATTCGAATTAATTCTAGCAGCTTTCTTTGTTTAAGTTGTCACTTAGGCTGCATGCAGATCATATTTCTGAGCCATCAACACCTTTCAAGTAAAAGCTCCTGTATTCAGTTCCAACTTCTATTTAGATTGTACTGTTAACCTTAAAACCCCTAATGTTTTGCCTTTTCAATGATTTCCTAAGGATGTCTGAATACTTTGTTGAAAATGTTACTTTCAGGGCTATGATTTGAATGAAAGAATTGTCACACCTTCATATCCCCAGTTTTCTGGGTCTGAATGCAAAGTGAAATTGCGAATACAATGGATTGAGAGAACTCAGCTGTGTCCCTTAAGCAATACAATGGGGAGTGGGGCTGGAAATCCAAGATGCACTTTGTGATTTCATTTCAGAATGGTCTGGAGGTTGACTCTGCTTGAAAGGAATAATTGTCTTAAATCCATTTTGGCATTCTTCTGTGGTGAAGGCAGGTGGCCCACTTTAACATGAGAAAGAGTCAAAGATGGAAGGAGGGAGTTAATTGCGCTGTGACATTTGACATTGAACTTGCCTAACACATTAAATACTAGATTTCCCTTTGTTTAAGATTTCCCTTAAACTCCCACAGTTCTAGATTTCTATGCATAATTACAAAGAAAACACATCGATGAAAATAGGTATAAAAAGTACATACACACACACGTACACAGATACTGAAAGAAAAAAATCTTAAATTAAAAACAAATGTACTAGACAACCATCTTATGGAAAATAACCAGTCTTTCATTTCTGACATTGAATAGAGAAATTCTTTCCTCATATTGCAAACTAAGCTGCACTCAGAAATCTATGGACCACTCTTTTTCTAAGTAATTTGAGAGCAAACTCCTAAAGACATAATGCTAGACTTTTGTGACAGGCATGCATGCACATTTTTGAAATAACAGTACATCATGATGGACTGTACAGTGTTAATTTTTATACCTTTACACACTTCCTTAATATCTTATCTTAAAAATGTAGTTTTTCTCTACTACTTTGACTTATTCATTTCATTTCCTTCCTTCCTTCCATCTTTCCCTCCTTCCTTCCTTCCTTTCTCTCTCTCTCTCTTTCTTTCTTTCTTTCCTCTCTCTTTTCTCCCCCCATTTTTTGGCTAGCTGAGTAAAGCAGTCAGCTACAGGCAGTCCCTAACTTACAGCTAAGTTTCTTGAGAACCTAGAAATTGTTTGCTCCTGGGAGGGGACAAAGAGTAGTTGGGAATGTTCAAAATGGTGATATGGATCTGGGCTTATCTACAGATGCCTAAAAGATGGAGAAAAAATATAACATTTGTGATTTAGGCATTGCTTGTAGCTGATAGATGTCAGATAAAGGGCTGGTGGACAAAAATAAGCAAACTGGTTCAGAATATTTTACTTTAAATAATAATATATTAGGAGAAAGCACAACATCCAAGCTCCAAAATAGAACAGTTGGTAGCACATAAACATTTCACCACTCTCTCTCATTTCCCATTTAGAAGCCCTTGACCCAGTTAAGCCTTAGTTTGTTCCATACAGGTATCAAGCATTTTCTACAGTAAAATTTTCCCGCCAAATTATTTAAAGAAACAAGATTCAGATTCCCGTATAAGAAAAAAAATTCTCCAGCGTAATGTGCTGGGAACACAGTACCATTTACTCCCAACTGCTATACCGCTTTCTAGAGAATTTTAGGCTCCACTCATCTGAAAACGCTACCTTTTAATTATATTTTATAAACAGCCTGTGACTGGCATATTTCCTACCAATGTACACATACCAAGTTCCTAGTCAGTTATACATCTTAAAACCTAGCATTCTAAAATTACTCTGAAATATACTTCAATGTCTCATTCCCCTTCCTCAGCCACAAGTGCACACACAGTTTTACTCCTGCTAAACACTGTATTCCATAGTTTCTTCTTATATTCTCTCATCCCAGCATCTTAAATATCATCTCTATGGGCTGTGGCCTATCCTCTTCTGTCACGGGATCAACTACTTCAGTCATAGGCATATAGTTGCCAAGAGAATTTCAGCTAAGACACACTGAGCCTCTGAAGAGTAGAGTGTAGGTTGGAAATTATTCTTTATGTGTCTATGTTCCACTATGGTGCCTCTATGGTGCTTCTTCACACACCCCAACCCTCACCACATGTACCAGTTTCCTCTCTCAAGGCTTTTGGGCACACTTGCCATGAGACTTCAGGTCTCCAAATGCCCGGTTTGGCTTTAGTATCTGAGACTTACACAGTGGCCAAATCCTCCTTGCAGCTCTCTCCCTTCAGTTGTACTGCCCTTCATTCCCTTGAGCTCACCATATTCTTAATGATACAGGGTTTCAATTATTCTCTCACTTTTCATATAGTGAGTCATGCTTCCTTCATCTAGTTAACTCCTGCTTATCTAGTCTCACCTTGAACTTGATTTCCCTTTCTTAAACAATCAAGATAAAGTTAAACCCTTCTGTACCCCTTCTCCACAGCAATCATAATGAAGAATTAATTTTTTGAATTTTTAAAACATCTGTCTTTTCCACTAAATTTTAAGCTTCATGACATTGGAGGACAATTTTTTCCAAGCTTACTTCTGTAGTTCTAGTTCAATAGACTCACTGGGTCTCTCAGAACAGTTGTTGGATAAAGGAATACAAAATGTATGTAGAGAAAAGTGAGTAAATGTTCTGGATATATACTACCAAGTTGCTTCTAAACTTTTAAAAAGTTAATTTACGCTTTTATTGCAGATTTGAAAGTGCCCATATACCTGCACCTTTAAGTACACTGAGCATTTTTACACCCAAGGTTTTTAAAATTATACAATTCATATTTTATAAAATGTTTAATAAATGAAAAATGTGTACTGTTTCTGTTTCTTTGATCATTAATGATATTAGTATTTTTCATACGCTTATTATTGATTTATCTTCTATGTTCTTAGTATTTTTGAAGTCATTATTGATTTATTAGATCTCTATTTGTCAAAAATATTACTCATTTTTTATCAATTCATTACAAAAACTTCCCTCAGTTTGTCGTTTTAATTTTTAAATACACTTCATGTTTTAGAGCAGTTTTGAGTTTACAGAAAAACTGAGCAGACAGAATAAAGAAGTTCCTTATACCCCCTCTCCCCTCATCATCAGTTTCCCTTACTTTCACCATCTTGCATTAATGTAGTTCATTCGTTACAACTGATGGACCAATATTGAAACATTATTATTAACTCAAGTCTACAGTTTATGGTAAGGTTCTCTGAGTTTAATCAAATGTGTAATGTTAGCTGTCCACCTTTATACTATCATACTGAAAAATTTCACGGTCCGAAAATCCCCTATACTCCCTCTGTTAATCCTTTCCCTTCTCTTTCTCACTACCCTTAATAGATCAGCTAGTAGAGCAGAGGACTGTCAACTGGGTATCTGCCATTGTTAGTTTATTTTGTTTATACTTTTAGTTGGAATATGAAATATTTAGTGTTTTATATAATAAAATCTATTATGCAAACATTCTCTTCTGCACACCTAATAGTCAAATTTAATAAGCCATTCCAATAGAAATGAAATCATTTTTGTTTCCTATTTGCTGTATTCCTGTAAATTCTCTAATTAGAAAATAAATAGCGGGAAGTGGCTATTTTCTACAAAATGTGCTTAATCAGGAACTATGCTTTTATATATACCAAATATCCTAAAATTGTAATGAGATATGTGAATTAAGTAAAAAGAACACAATAAAAAGGATACGCCAGACAAGTGAACAAAGTTCATTACAAACTTCCTTGAGATCTCTTAGAGATCTCTTCCTTTTCTCTTTGAGAACCATGAAGGAATGAATAACTCAAAAGATCCTTCACCTCACTCTTCTGAGCAAAAATGTCTGAATTAAATAACAGAGTGACTCCTCATGGTAGTAATACTGAATGTATAGATACTCAGGTTTAGTGGCTTCTGAAAATATCTTAACAGGAGAGGATTTAAAGTAAGACTGGTCTCCCTGCCTGCTAACTTGCCTTTCCTGATTCTCCATGATGCCTTTGATGCCTTTTCTTTGGAATGCCTGAGTCCCATCCTGCTTGTCTCTTCCATTCCCATTATACGCCCACCCAGTTTTATAATCATTTCATGTATGTGCCTGTATTCATTGCCAGAATAAGAGTTCCTTGGAGGCTGAGATCACGACTAATTCAAATTTCCTTCTTTGGTTTCTAGCACAAAATCTGACACAAAGCAAGACCCTCTATACCTCAGTCTCTCCATATGAAAAACAAATACAACAAAAATAAGAAAGTGATATTGAAATACATCAAGCATGGAATAAATTTTATTTTCAGTCATTGGCATTCTTTCAAAATATTCATATAACCTCTTATATTGCATTTTTCAGATTTTTCAGAAAAGTAAAGAGGTAAAAAGAGAGACAATTATTTTAAAACAAAACAAAAGTGTTTAGGAGAGAGTTCTCAATTTATTACTTAAGAAATTATGCTTTCACAGTCATATTCTATCCTGCAGCTTTGCTTCTTTCAAGTTCAGTAATTTGTTAGCAGAAGCTCTAAGAATTTATTTCAACTTTATTTTAGGTCCAGGGAGAACATGTGGAGGTTCCTTACATTGGTATATTGCACCTATTGTTCCTTACATAGGTATATATTTCAATATAAACGTGATCAGGCATGAGTACACTAGAACACAAAATGCAGTCTGATGTTTTTAATTTGCTTATAATGAGTAAATTTAAATTGTAAAAAGGTCAAAACCTTTTACAACAAAGAATATATAAAAAGAAAAAGTTGAGTGGCATGAAATAAAATTAGTATTATAATGAGTAATGACATACTACTTGGAGAAGAAAGCAGAATATAACAACAATTGAAGCAGAATTTATACTCCAAGATACATTACTTGAAGGCAAGAAGAAAATGGCATACTGTATTCACGCAAATGTGCCAGGCTCTATTTGTATGTGTAGTATCATTTAGAAATTATGCTATGTTATGATGTGACTGTGGTAAAATATACCACGGATAACCCAAATAAAAACTCTGGTGTCTGAATGTCTGGCAGGACACTTCAAAGTCATTATAGGATATGAAAATAGTTTCCTTTGTTCAATGAGTGGATAGTAGAAATATTTACCATCCTATCCAATCAGAATTGACAGCATTGTTATTGCTGGAACTGGATATAAGAGACTTCTATGAGGCCAGATAATAGCATTAAGTAGACGGATAGTTACATGCTGGCAGGCCACAGGCACCTGGTAGAAGCCTGCACTTAGCAGAACAGCTGTTATTTATCTACCTGTAAGACAGCATTTCAATATTTTAAGAACCAATATGGCTGCACCAAAGTGACCCACCTCACTGTATGTCCTTACTGTATGAAACTGTCCTAAACATCACAGGCACATAGGGTCTTTTCATTATGGTGACTGAACAAACATTACCCAGAATTTTTCTTTTCAAAAAACCTGGTAGTAGAAGGGGTCGAAGCATATGACATTTTCCGGTTATAGTAAAGCAAATACTGTATAATATATAATATCTGTTATTAACTTTTGTAAGTCTCTACTTAGTAAGTTTCTATTTGCTACCTGGAAAGCAACATAAAAAGTTGGTAGAGAAAGTACTATCCTGTTCATAGCAAATCTGTGAGAAAAGCATTTATGAGGGAGGGGCTTTCATTTTACTTTTCATAAGAAGTATTGATGTGCTCACATTCTGCATGTTTTGACATGTATAATCTGGTGAATGCAACCTCAAAAAATGAAGCAAACTAATTATTAACTCAAACTCTCTTCTTATGTTGTTTGGGAAGAAAAATAGTGAAACTGGCATCATCTTGTTTTTGATATTTCAGTTACTTCTTTAAAGAGAAGTTTAGAGACTGGGAAATACTTGTTACTGTGTTACTTGAATAGTAGATACATTTCTCAGACTAGAGGTCTGCAGCATAAATAATCAAATCAGATGAAATATACTTGAATGTACCTTTATTAATAATTTACATATGATATGAAGGTATACCCTTTCTAACTTATTTCTATATTAACAATTTTTTTTTGAGACAGAGTCTCGCTCTGTTGCCCAGGCTGGAGTGCAGTGTTGCAGTCTCAGCTCACTGCAACGTCCGCCTCCCAGGTTCAAATAATTCTCCTGCCTCAGCCTCCCAAGCAGCCGAGGCCACAGGTGTGTGCCACCACGCCCAGCTAATTTTTGTAAAGATGGGGGTTTTGCCATGTTGACCAGGCTGGTTTTGAACTCCTGACCTCAAGTGATCGACACTCCCCAGCCTTGCAAAGTGTTGGGATTACAGGCTTGAGCCACTGAACAATTTTAACATTAAATCATTTTACTTATTTTGGCTCTGTGCAAAAGAAAGTTTTTTTTTCGTATCTTTAAATTTTTCACCTGATGTGTAAAATATATGCATTTAAGATAATTCTGAAAAATATATATTACTTTTTTATCTTTACATGAACATGTCAACTTTATTAGTTTTCAAGTAATGGGGTGCTGTCTATAATATGTTCAATGTCTTTACCATAAATATATAATTAACACATACCTTTTAGAAATAAAAATATCCAATTCTATAAATCAAATTAAAATTTGAAGTATTGAAATGAATAATTACCTTTGGTTAAAAATGACATTTTAAGGAAGACTTACTGTGTATGTATTGGGGTTGTGATTATCTTATTTTGACTAGGAAGACTTACTGTGTATGTATTGGGGTTGTGATTATCTTATTTTGACTATATACTACTAGAATTTAGATTATGCAAAAAGATGTTTAGTTTGTTGGAAATTTGTGAAAAATATTTTGGTGAATTTATATAGAAAATAAAACTAAACAATACATTGATTCTGTCTTGTATTTTTAGAATAGTAAATTAAGTTCAGTGTAAAATTTCAAATAGCACAAAAATATTTTTCTCCGACTCCTAAATCCTAGCCCCTCAATGGCTCTACCTGGAGGCAACTATAATTTACAGATTATTTTAAAAATGTAATTCCAGAAAATTTCGTGAATATTCAGGATATTTAAAAACACATTTAAAAATATATTTTAATAGAAGATGGCTCTTCAGTATATATTTAAGATCAGCTATTTAATTTTTCTAAGTCCTGGAATTTTGATCATCCATTTTATCAGACACATCTTTCTCCTTTGGAAATAAGAGATTGTTAATTGTTTGTTAGAATTTTGGTAGCAATGAGGGAGACAGAGAAGTTGGGTCATGGAAGGCTAAGATTTGCTTAGTTTCCAAGTCATGAATCCTTATGGACAGAATCAAAGTGAGAGGTTGTGATACAATGGAAAAGCAAGTCATATACTCAAGTGTTTCCCTTTTTATATATGGAGCCCTTCCAGAGAAAAGTAGAATCTTTAGATGCTCAGTTAATATTGCTGAATAATGAATGAATGAATGAGTTTTTCTGAACTCAGCAAGAGGCCACTAGAACATTATCGTTTGTGTCAACATCCAGTTCAATACATCTATAACTCAAAATGCTCAAAAGTAAAATTTTTCTCTGTGGATGAAGGATAGGAAGTTGACAAGATTAAAGCCTTAACCAGGAAAATAGAAAGTCAGAGATTTGTAATGGTCATAAAAGGCTTGATTTTAGGTTAAAAGCTGCTATCAAAAAATATGTGAGAGCCACAAAACACTATTACTGGGTCTGCATTTCAACTTGCGGAATTTTTCTAAAATTTATGATTGTCTCCAGGACAAGCATTTTCAGGGTTGATTCTCAATTTGTCGTCTTTTGAGATAAAGATTTTACATTTAGTATCTAACACCATAAGCTCAAATTTTTCCTTGTTGAAATGATATTTGCAGATAAATTTATTGTACTTGACAAAGGCCAGATTTACAGCTGTGGTACCAGAATCACTTGGTTATACCCAGAAATAATACAAGTTTAACAGTAACTCCCACTCTTTGTTGATAGCATGGAATTATTTTCCAAAAATGCCCTGTGCAATATTACTATTTTTTCTCCAAAATCTGCCAGCAAGTGGATTTCTATACCTATCACTCTCATGTATATTTCTACACGGGATAAAATGTCAGATCGTTCAGTCGTTCATTTAATTTGTTCAGTTATGCTGAACAAAATCCAATTTTTAAAAATTTGCTAAGTTTTTCAGAATATTAGAGGAAGAGCAGGCCAATTTCTCGTAATCTCAAACCTTAGACTTGTATGTAGGTGGTTTTCACTAAAGTGTAAATAGAAAAAAGGGGTAGATTGTCTCTTTTTAATTTGATTCTAATTTGAAATTACTCAAGATAACCATTTCTGTTTGGAAGCTATAAGTTCTAACCCAATCTCTGTCACATGTTAGCAAATAAGTAGTATCTGTGTTTCATTTTCTCTATCTGTAAAATTGGCATAATAATATCCACTTCAGATATATTTTTAACTATTAGATGAGATAATCAAATATGAAAAGCCTAGGAAAAGATCTCATACAAAACAAAGACTGAAACAATAATAAATGATGGTGACGATGATGATGATGGTGATGTCTGACATTTTGAAGAAGAATCAATATTATTTAACCTGTAAGCTAAAGTCAAATTTGTTGGTTCCTGTTTTGTTTGGAAATATTTTTAATACAATCCTTACTTAAAACCTGGGATAATAAATATCGTTTATTAAGTACTATATGCAAGAATTCTAGACCACCTAAATGTTCGGTCAAGTGCTTACCATTTAGCTCTCGGTGATCACACAATGGTTTCTGGTAGTCTAAGGGTGGAAAAACTTAGGGAGTGTCAAACGAAAAGGAATCATAAAATTTCCCTCAATTTTTTTTTAAGATAGGGTCTCAATATGTTGCCCAGGCTGGCTCACTATTTTTAACAACAGGGCCAGGCACAGTGGCTCATGCCTGTAATCCCAGAACTTTGGGAGGCTGGGATAGGAGAATTGCTTGAGCCCAGGAGTTTGAGGCTGCAGCCTACAGTGAGCTATGATAGCTCCACAGGGCTTCAGCTTAGATGACAGAGGGAGATTCTATCTCAGAAAGTAATAAGTGTTTTAATACTACATATCAATTAAATGCCTATCCTCTTTGTCATAATCATGATAGCAAGATTAAGACTGATAACTTGGGGGCTGAAATAAGCAGTAAAAATACCCAACCAATAATATTTAAATGTAGTAAACATTATTTAATCACTTTTGTCAAACTGTGCAGAAAGGAATACTCCTCCTGTGTGCTATGAACTGAACTTTCATGTGCTCCCCTCCTCCCCCTAAATTGATACACTGAAGCCCCAACTAACCATGTGATGGTATTTAGCGAGGGGGACTTGTGAGGTAATGAGGTTTAGATGAGGTTTTGAGGGTGGAGTATATATAGAAAAAGGAAGAGAGCCAGAGGTTGCTCTCTCCCCACTGTATGAAGGCACAGTGAGAACAGGTAGGAAGAGAGCCCTCACCAGAAACAAAATCTGTCTGGACCTTGATCTTGGACTTTCTGGTCTCCAGAACTGTGAGACATACATGTCTATTGTTTAAGCCTTCCAGTCTGTGGTGTTTTGTTATGGCAGCCTGAGCAGATCAAGACTATCTTTTGAATGAAATAATCTTTCTGTCCATTTGTATTTCTGTCAGATTCTTTGAAAATTTTCAAGGGGAGGTCAGTTTTCTCATTCTTATCTGCCTGTTTAATGCAAGACCCATACTGGCCTGAATTCACATTCTTAAACTCACTGCCTGAATAGTTATGCAAGTACACCTGAAAGATGTGCCTTGCTTCCTCAGCTATTCTAACATCTATCCCTTAGAAAGTTACTACAAAGTATGAATCCTTCTCATTTCTTTCTGGACTTGCTCTAAACAATAGAGTTTGGAATGATGGCATCAGCCCATGTTGAAGTCTCTCATAAGAAATTGCTCTTTAAAGCTCATTGCTGCATTTGTTGTAAGCATTATATAAATGTGATAATAATAATTCGTGTATTTATCCATTTATTGATTTTTAAAATTTCTAATCTTTGAAGAATTTTTAGGAGCCATGCCCTGGGGTTGACATTGTACAATGAAAATTCTTTTCCAATATCAGTTTAGCAATATTTGCATTGTCCTGAGGAATCAATATGTGCTTTTATATTTTGTAATTGATTGGTTTCCTTTTCTGTGTTGGCTGCCAGAAGCTTACACTTAAATCTGAGGCTCATGTCTGAACAGGTGTTGTATTCTAAGGTCATTTTGGCTCTGTTTCTTTCCAAACTTTATTTTCCCTTTGTCTCAGTTTTAAATGGTTTTCATTCTTCTAGAAAATATATTTATGCATATCACCTTGAATATATCTACAGCAAAAGGCAGAAAATAAATATAAATATGAAATATAAATCACATGTAAATAAAAATGAAGAAAATTCTAAGGTAAGAATTAACATTCTATAGATTCAACTGATATTTGGATACCTTAACTGAAATTTCCCATTAAAATCTTTGTAATTTCATCATCTTGTTATTAAAAATCAATTGAATGTAGTAAAAAAAATATTTGCCAAAAATGAACGCCATGAAAACATGACAACCTGTTTAATAAATCAGGGCCAAAGTGAAGTTATCATACAAAGTATGAAATAAGTCAAGATATACAAAATACCAATATCATTCTATAGGTAAAATCCAGAAAACTCACTTAAGAAATGGGATGCAATGTATGACAGACATTCTGTAAACATATTAGTCATGAGGAAAAGTAAAAAACACATTGGTCTTTATTTAAAATATGACTATGCTTACTTAAAATTTAAAAAATAAGTACTTTGTTTGTATACTTACAGTCAATCACTATCTGAAAACTATGGGAAACAATACAGAATTTATTAGAGCAAAATGAAAAAATGCAAGTAAAGAAGAAATACATAATCATATAAATATGATTCTTTAATTAAGCTGCTAAAATCTGAAGGAGTGTCTAGTATAATTTTAGTCTTTAGCTTCTTTGAGAGTCCTTGGGGTTAAAGTAAAGCCAATTCTTTTTTTTTTTTAAATAAAGAAGTAAAGAGGTACCACCCTTAAAATTACAACTATAAAATAATCTTCAAAAAAGAGCTAAAAATCCTATTGTTAAACACCTAGACTAGAATGATATACTGGGAAACACACAGAGCTTTATGAAGAACAAATTCTGTCACCGTGGTAGCAGATATCTTTCTATTGACATAATAATGGGAGAGTAAATCAGGGAGAAGCATTAGATGCAATTTATCTTGACTTCAGAAAGAATTTGATTCAGTCTTGTACAAAGCATTAATCAAGAAATGGAGAAAAGTGTACTGAAGGCCTCATTTCTGTTAAGTGGATCAGCATCTGGTCAATTTAGTCAATCAGAGGCACTCAGAATATTGCTATTAATAGCTCAATATGTCTGGAGCTATAGAATATAATCATATGCAATTAATGCCAACATATAAATATGGCATGAATAAAATAGAAAGTAAATGGGAACCAACACCTGCCCTATTAATACTAAATACCAATATTGACATAAACACATATAGATATTTTATTCTGGTCCTGTGTTTTACTCCAAAAAGTCTTTACATTATAAAATTGGAAGACAGAACAATTCATTGAACTTGTTGGATAATAATGAGTGGATGGAGATAATTACTGTGTTGAAAAGTGGTGACATAATATTTTGACATGATAGAAGTCATAGACAACAAAAGAAGAAAGTAGTTTTTATATATTTGTGTATTTGGCAAATAATACCAGTAGCAATCTTATCTAGCATTTATTGAATGCTAAATATATGTCAGGAACTTTGTATTCACACTGTCTCTGAATAACAAGCCTCTGCAGTACGTGTTATTAGAAATTATTTCTTAATCTCGTAGACATCCATATGAACACAAAAATAGAGGCTCAGGGAGTTGAAGATTTGTACAAAAGTTAAAGATTCATCTGGTTCTACTTTCCTTGAGGTGAAAGCACTACTATAAAATCCTTGCCATAAACAGATTGTTGAGAACATCAAAAGATACAGGATAGGGCACTAGGAAGAGAACCCATTGAGAAAAATGTAATAAGGGTGTTTTGTTTTCTTTTTCTTATGATAGAGAAAGGGCATCAACTGAATGAAACAGAGAACAAAAGGAAAGAAAGATATGCAAAAAATAATGCCTTTCCAACAGTCCTTCAACGTTTTAATTCATCCCAGCATCAACTAAAAATTCCACAGTCCAAAGACTCATCTGAAACAAGGTAAGTCCCTTCTGCCTATCAGCCTGTAAAATCAAAAGCAAGTTAGTTACTTCCTAGATATAATGAGGATATTGGCATTGGGTAAATACACCCATTCCAAACAGGAGATATTGGCCAAAATGAAGGGGCTACAGGCCCCATGCAAGTCTAAAATCCAGCAGGGCAGTCAAAACTTAAAGCTCCAAAATGATCTCTTTGACTCCATGTCTAGGTCACACTGATGCAAAAGGTGGGTTCCAAATGGTCTTGGGCAGCTCCCTCCTTGTGGTTTTGCAGGATACAGCCCCCCTACTGGCTACTTTCACAGCCTGGTGTTGAGTATCTGTGGCTTTTCTAGGTGCACAGAGCAAGCTTTGGTGGATCTACCATTCTGAGGTCTCAAGGACAGTAGCCTTCTTTTCACAATTTCACTAGGCAGTGCCCCAGTGACGACTCTGTGTGGGGGCTCCAACCCCACATTTCCCTTCCACACTGCCCTAGAAGAGGTCTTCCATGAGGGTTCTGCCCCTGCTGCAAATTTTTGCCTGGACACCCAGGTCCTTCCATACATTCTCTGAAATCTAGGTGGAGTTTCCCAAACTTCAATTCTTGACTTTTGTGCACCCACAGACTTAACAACATTTGCAAGCTACCAAGGCTTGGAGCTTGTACCCTCCATATCCATGGCCCAAGCAGTACCTTGGCCCCTTTAATGGGGAGCAGCTGGGGCTCAGGGCACCAAGTCCCTAGGCTGCACACAGTAACGGGGCCCTAGGCCCAGCCCAAGAAACTAAGTTTTCCTCCTAGACTTCTGGGCCTCTGATGTGAGGGGCTGCTGCAAAGGTCTCTGACATGCCATGGAGACATTTTACCCATTGTCTGGTGATTAACATTTGGCTCCTCATTACTTAGGCAATTTCTGCAGCTGGCATGAATTTTCCTCAGAAAATGGGGTTTCTTTTCTATTTCATCCTCAGGCTGCAAGTTTTCTGAACTTTTATGCTCTGCTTACCTTTTAAACATAAGCTCCAATTCTAGACCATATCTTTTTGAATATGTAAAGCTGAATGCTGTTCATGGCACCTAAGTTACATCTTAAAATTCCTTCTGCCAGTTACCCTAAATCATCTCTCTCAAGTTCAAAGTTTCATAAACATCTAGGACAGGGGCAAAATGTTGCTAGTCTCTTTGCTAAAACATAGTAAGAGTCAACTTTATTCCAGTTCTCAACAAGTTCCTTATCTCCATCTGAGATGTGCAGAAGTTGGTTAAAGCCATTCAACAAGTCCCTAGAAAGTTCCAAACATTCCCATATCTTCCTGTCTTCTTCTGAGCCCACCAAACTCTTCCAACCTTTGGTTGTTACCTTGTTCCAAAGTCACTTCCACGTTTTCAGAAATCTTTACAGCAGCACCCCTCTCTACCAGTACCAATTTGCTATATTAGTCTGTTCTCATGCTGCTAATAAAGACATACCTGAGACTAGATAATTTATTTTAAAAAGAGGTTTAATTGATTTACAGTTCCACATGGCTGGGGAGGCCTCGCAATCATGGTGGAAGGTGAAGGGGAAGGAAGACACATCTTACATGGCAGCAGGCAAGAGAGGTTGTGCAGGGGAACTCCACTTTATAAAACCGTCAGATCTTATGAGACTTACTATCACAAGAACGGTTTGGCAAAAACCTGCCCCCATGATTCAATTATGTCCCAGAAGGTCCCTCCTGCAACACATGAAAATTATTACAATTCAAGTTGATATTTGGGTGGAGACATACAACCAAACCATATCACTGACAAACTTTATTTTGGCGCAGCACACATATATGGTTCAATTAGTGTTGCTAATTACTCCAGGTTTTTATAGTATTATGAGTAATGGCAAATGGGGGGAAAAGACAAAGTCATTTTGAAAAATAGAATACACAGGATATTTTGAAAGGGTACATTTTTGGGTTACTAATACTTTTATTCTTAAAATAATCTCATATTTGCTTTATAGAATAATTTTCTTCTTTCTAGAGTACATGCCTCAGAAGTTTGTTTGCTAAGGTTTGTAGGTAAAAAAGGCAGACAACTATAGATACCTTTTTGTCTTAGTTCTTTGAAGATATTTTTACATTCACTATTGTTTCTTAGAAATTTAATTGGCAATTTTTTTCTACTCTTATGCCTATTATGTATAGCAAAAATGTCTAATGCATAAAAAGTATCTTAAGATATCAATCTCAATCATTGTTTTATTCTCCAAAACTACATCATACAAATGAAAATTGTTTATCTAAAAGAAAAATAATTTCTTTACTTTAAAATTTTGGTGCTAAAATATTACTTTGCTTCATGTGAAAATACCTGAGTGGGTGGAGTGTTATTTGACTAAGTAGTCCCTTGATTCAATACAAATTATTAGTCAAAACACTGTATTTTGGAAATCTTTATTACACAAATATCTGATGCTCTGTGTAAAAAATGAATGCTGTGCCTCTGTTTTCAGTATAAAAGGGAATGTTTATGATTGTCATGTTTGTTTATTATTTTATATTATTTTCCATAGCATCTAATGAGTGAGTGAGAGAGAGAGAGAGAGAGAGAGAGAGAGAGAAAGAATGGGATCAGCATTGTATTGGTAAAACTTGAGTAGATGAAAAAATTTATGTATATGTATGCAGATAAATAGCTATAGAACCTTTTTCTTTTGTGCTTTGTGTATCATCTATTTCTAGGATTCCTTATTAAAATCTTTGCACCATGTTGCCCTATATTTTCATGTAGTTAAGATAGTCTTTCTACCTTTCACAGCATGATTTCTAATAAAAACCTTGAAATCATGATCTGTATTCCGGTTTGACCCAGAAAGCTTTGACATTCAGAATCAGAGTAGTTTGAAAGGTTTAGTCAAGATGTAAATCTAAATTAATTGGAAAATTTTATATAATGACCCTTGAGGGAAGAGATCATATATTGGAATTTTTTTAATTAAAATGGTATCTTTGCAATTTAAATAAATAATTGTTATTAAAGTAGCTAAAATAAAAATGTGTTCAGGTTAAATACATTAAATAACCTCTTCAGTCATTCTTGTGACTCAGTATAGTTGCTTCTGGAATGAATTGGGCTTAAAACCATTGGTAATAAAATATTTATGAATGTGTAATTACAATTCATCATACAGTTCAGAGATAAGTATATATGTATTGAGTAAATACTGAATTGTTTTTATCAGTTTTTAGCTTTATATGAATTGAAATAAAAAACTCAGAGAAATATTATCAACACGCATAGTAATATTTAACATAGCAATTATATTGAGTTACATAGATATCTTTGTTTTCCTTATTTAGAGTATCACTGAGTATTCTGCTAGGAGTCCAACATTGCTTTTTGTTCCTATAAAGCATATTTGAGTCCAAAGATTTAAAGAATTAGGAAGAGGCAGGATTGCAGCCCTTTATAATTACCAGTCATCATTATAATTTAGCATCACAATAAACCACTTGATAATTTTTTGAAAATAGAAATTTTAAGTATGAAATATCCTCAAATTATATCAGTTTGCTTAAGATAAAAATGTTTTTAACTTAATCATTCAACATACACATTTTATCTATCTATCTATCTCTATATATCATTAATGACTGGAATTAGAGCAGATGAGAAGACATTCTCTTTTCCCCTGCCTTCACAAGACTTACATTCTAATGTTAAAATAAGCTAGCATTCATTATGCAATTAGCATTTAATTTGAGTTATAATAAATATTACAGATATAAAATATTGCTATTAAAATATATAATAGGGAGCTATTCTTGAGGAAATAACAATTTAATTGTACATTTAAGGAAGAATAAAAAATAAATCCACAGAGAGAAGTGGATGAAAAATCTTCAAGTCATAGAAAAGTGATGATTAAAAAGTTCTGAGATAAGAACATGAAAATGAAATGAATGCAGAGCAATCAGTGGCTATGAAGCAATAGAGATCATTTTGACAACTTGAAGGTTAATATAAGGCCCTTATTCCTTACGTAAGTAACAATAGAAAGTAAATGAGGACTTTTAAGCATCAGAGTGACATACATTTTCTTTGAAAAATGTATGCCTTTGCAGCAGAAAATGGATGGAAAGAGAACAGATCTGAGAAGACTGGTTAAGAGGATTGTTACTTTTCGGGTGAGCCATGGTTGCAGCTTGAATAAGGGTAGACACACTTAAGAAAAGAAAGATAAATTCAGATATTTAAGAAGTGCATTGGTCAAGACTCTGTGAATGAAGAATCTTTCCACATTCACTAGGATGGCTAGAATTTTAAAATTTAGATAATAACAAGAGGTGGCAAGAATGTAGAGAAATCAGAACGCTTATACACAGCTAGTGGGAAGGCAAAATGGTGCAACCAGCTCAGGAAATAGTCTGACAGTTCTCCAAGAGATTTCATGCAGAGTTACCATATGACCTAGCAATTCTAAAACATATGTCCATGAAAAGAAAATTGTGCTAGATATGATGGCAGCCAAATGATGAAAACAACCTAAGTGTCTATGAAGTAACAGATGATAAATAAAATGTGATATATTCATACAATGAAATATTCCAGTATAATGTAACTGGGAAAAAGGCAGCCACAGAAGACAACAAAGCATATAATTCCATATCATATGATGTATCCAGAACAGTGAAATCTATAGACAGAAGGCAGACTAGTAGTTTTATAAGGCTGGAAAGGTGTTTGGGGGAATTGAGAGATGATAGCTGAAGGGTATGCTTTTTTTCCTGAGAAGATGTAAAATATTCTAAAATTAGAGTGTTGTGATGATTGCACATATAGTTGGCCTTCCGTATATGTGGGTTCAGCACCTAGTGGATTCAACCAACAATGGATCAAAAATATTCAAAAATAAAATTCACAAAGTTCCAAAGAGCAAGATTTAAATTTGCTGCATGCCGAGTACTATGTTGAATCCAAGTAAATGAAGTGAAGTGTAGGCATCATATAGTATTATAGGTCATCTACAGATTATCTAAAGTATAGAAAAGGATGTGTATAAGTCATATGTATATATTACACCATTTTATGTAAAAGACTTGAGCACTCACAGATTTTGGTATCTATGGAATACCCTGGAACTAATTTCTCACAGATACCCAGGGACAACTATATCTTGAATATACTAAAATCCATTTAATTGTATAATTTAAGTGGATAAATTGGATGGTATGTGATTATATGTCAGTAAAGCTGTTCAAAATATGAGAATCTCAGAAATTATAACTCAGAGAAGATTCTTGAACAGAAGAAATACATTTTATGTCATTTGTGACTAGACTGTAGCCAAAGTTGTTGGTGGAATTGAGGAAATTTACTTTAATAAGACCAAGAACAAAAATTGTGGGAATTCATTTAGAGTGAGATTAAGCAGATGAAGGTGAATCTGTAGAAAAGTTTGAGAAGGAGCAATGAGACATGAAGTATAAAACAGAGGATTTGGGGCTATGGTTTTAAGGAAGTCAATAATGAGTGTTTTAAAAAAGAGTGTAGATAGTTTTGAATGAAATTGAGTCAAGTAGGATGTTGTCTGAAAAACATTTATTGTATTGAGTGATTCAGAAGTCATTATTACCTCAAAGAGAGTCATTTTGTGCAATAGTGGTGGGAAAGGTAATGGATAATATTCATTGGAATTCACTGAGCAGTAAGTATTCACATGGGAGGATGTGGGGACAGTGACAGTAAAATCTCTTTGCTATTGTTGGGTGGGATTTAAATTAGAGGTAAATCATTATGAGGGGAATTTTAAGTTGAGAACATTCCACCATAATTATGCATACATTGGAAGACTCTTACAGAGATTTATTTGCTAAAGATCCAGGAACTATAAGAAATAATCAGTATTGGAAGATTCTTGAGAAGGAAAGGATGATTTGGTTAGGGATTGACCTTAAAATACACTGCTTACACACTGTAAAGAAAGACTCCTTCATATATAACTAGCTGAGTGATTGATGAAACAGGTTGCCCTGAACCTTCACTTTCTGAAAATTAAATTGATTAAAGAACTTTGATATGAAATAAATGTCTGTATCAGTACTTAGTTTGTTGGAACTCAGTCTCCTAAATCTATGGAGTTGGCCTTTCATATCTGTGAGTTCTGCATCAGTGAATTCGAATGAGTAACTGATGGCATTCTTTATTTTACCAATAGTAGAGCTATTCATGGATCAAACAATTCAGAAAAAATAATAAAAATAACAATACAACAATAAAAATGACATAACTGTTTATAATGTATTGTAAGCAATGTAAATATAATTTAAGTAGACTGGAGGTTATGTATGTTATATAAAAATACCATAATATTTTATATAAGGTATTCAGCATCTGAGGAATTTAGTATCCACTGGGATCTTGGAACCAATCTCCTGCAGATACGGAGGAAGGACTGCACATAGATACACACGATGGTTAAAAACAAAACTCAAACAACTTTGTGAGGCTCATCACTGACAATAAAAGGGCAGAATATTTAAAAAGAAGGCATATGAATATGAAATTGATTGTTTCTTATATGTGTGGATTAAATGTGTCATTTATTAGACAATGTATTCGATGCTCACAAGAAGCTAGTCAGCAAAAGGCCTTATTGGTGAAGGAAAGTGCCTGATAGTATTTTTTATTTAACAAATATTAGAGTACTTTATAGTGAGTTAAATTGATTCACAGTCTTCATATTCACCTCTTTTTATTCAATGTTCTAGCTCTATTTGTCAAAACCTTTAAATGAGTAACAAAGGCATTCATAGCTTAATTTTTGTTTGTTTGTTTGTTTGTTTTGTCTCAGGGACTCCAAAGCCTTCTCAATCTGAGAAACAAAAGTGCCAAAACCAAGTAGATTTGTCATTCATGGCAAATTTTATTGAACATCTGTATTAATTTTCTGTGGCCAATGTAACAAATCACCTCAAATAGTAGCTTAAAACAACAAAAATTTGTTCTCACACAGTAACTAAGTCCACAATTCAGACATCAGCTTCAGTGAGCTGAAATTATGGTCTTAGCAGGGCAGTGCTCTCTCCAGAAGTTCTAGGGAGTATTAGTACCTTGCCTCTTCCAACTTGAGATGCTTGTTGGCATTACCTGGCTTTTGGCTACATCACACTAGTCTCTGTCTCCATGGTCACCCTGATTCTTCCCCCTCTGTGTATATCAAAGTCCTCTGCCTCGCTCTCATACGAACATATTTTATGGTATTCGTGGCTCACTCAGATAATTCTGGATAGTTGGATGATCTTCTTATCCAAATCTTTAACTCAAGCAAATCTGTAAAACTTTACCATATAAGGTAACATTCACAGGTCCCAGGGATTAGGACTTACTATTTTTGGGGGACACCCGTCATTAAGCCCACTACATCCTCACTGTTCTATACCTTTAATATGGTACCTTTACTGTTCTTCATGTTCTCAGCCTCTTCCATTTCTGCCTTCGCCAGCCTCCCCACCACACAAACACACACACTCTCACAAACACACACTGCTCTCAGTAGAGTATTCAAATGAAATATTCCCATTACTCCCTGGCGCTTTAAAAAAATCAGGTGTAATAATTATACTCTCCTGTTTAAATCTTCTTTAGCACCAAGATGACGTTTCAATTTATTTCTACAGCATCAAAAGCCCATTTGGATTTTTTGTATGGTGCCTCTTGACTTCAATATACCAACTTCCTTCACTGCATCTTTCTTGCTTTGTAATCCAGTGAAAGAAAACTTTTGGTAGTTTTCTGTCCTTGTCCATTCTCCCTGCTCAGAATGCCTTCTTCCTGCTGACTCCTGATGTATCACCCCTGTGACTCTCCGATGCCTGGTCAACTTTTTTTCAAGCTATACACCTGTTTCAATGCATCAGAAAAGTTCATCTCCCAAATACTTATAAAAGCTTCATAGGATTTGTTCCTTAAAAAGAAAGTAGCAGTTCTTTCTTATTTTAAGTGTTTAGTTTAAAAGACAGTTACAACATCCAGTTAGGACTATTTTATTTTATAATTAAATTCAATTTAAGGCATATTAATAAAGAGGACAATGTAATGATAAATTAGCAACCAATGTTTAGTTAGCTTTTTATTATTCACCAAGTTTTACTGAAAATATTACATTTACTGCCTCATTTTCTCTTCATTTCTGTGTGTGACATCTACATTCTACTGTTGAGGAAATATAAAAATTCACTTAGGTATTGGTAGAAAAGATGGTATTTTAAACCTCGGCAATCTGGCTCTAGAATTTTCTTTCTACTTCCGTATGAATATAAAAATCAACGTTTTCAGATTGGATTACATTTTGGACCATTAGGGAAATGTGGATCATTCTCAATAATGTAACTAAAACAAATTAAATAAAGAGCCCTGCCATAGACTAAATGTTTGTGTCCTTTCAAAATTTATATATATTTAATCCTAATCCCCAAGGTGATGGTATTATGAAGTGGGAACTTTAAAAGGTGATTAAGATTACTGCCCTTGTGGAAGGGATGCCAGGGTGGTTTGCTGCTGTCTCTGCCATGCGAAGAAACAGGGAGAAGGCTGGCATCTGAGAACTAGGAAGAGGGCAGATATTTGGGCACCTTGATCTTAGACTTCCCAGTCTCCAGAACTGTGAGAAAATGATTTCTGTTGTTTATTATCCACTCAATTTTTGGCATTTTGTTATTGCAGCCCCAACAGATTATGACAAGCTCCAAGAAAATTAATGCAATCATAATTAAATAAGATATTGCTGTAATTAGAATTAAATTTGATGGGATTAAATAAAAATGTAATACCATTTATATATTTATAATTAATATTTATATAGGTTCTTATAGATTTATAGTGTCTCATGAGTGTCACCACAGACATGTGAAAGAAAAAATAATATTTAATAATATATCAATAAATGCATTGAAACCACTCACAGAATATAGGAAAAAGATCCACACTTTCTGAGCACCAGAAAATCCTCCATTTGCAAAATATACTGTTTCACAACTTAAGAAACTCTAAGTAGTCAGTCTACTTAGAAAACCTGCAATTTCAGAAAAAAAACTGGGGAGGAACTATAATTGTTTTTGTGTGTGGTTGTGTGTGTGCTTCATTTTTCTCTTTCTGCATTTCACGTCCAGTGCAGCTTTGGCTGTGAGGAAGAAAGAGAACATTGGAGATACTTTCACTATGAGGAAGAAAGACAAGAAGACACCCCAGAGGAATGGCAATCATATCAAGCCTAATGGATATGTTGATTGGTACCTCTATATTTCTGCTGTTTTCAGTTTTTTCTCTGGTTCATATAATGCACAATTCCACTGTGTTAGTAAAGGTGAGCCCTTTCAAGTTTCTGATCTGCTAGCCAAGGTAGTTATCACAATTCATATTTGAAAACTATGGGAAGTCAAATGCTTAGGTGTTTCTTTGGGGAATTACCTAACGCTATAGGTCTTCCTGAAAAAGATTACCTTCTATGATATTACCGATTTTCTAAAATGACAACAACTTTTAAGTTCTGCTGGCTTCCCCCCTACCATGTATATAGTAACATATAACTTTGACAGAATTCTCTTAATGATTTATTGAGAAAACAGAGAAAAATATCTTTGAATTATCTTCCTTATTGCCATTCTTTTTAGCAGTTTAGAAAACACTTCTGTCTTCCAGACACTGTTTGACCTTGAACTAAATTTAAAATATTATTAAAATGACTTTTTTGCATACAAATGTAAAAATATTTTATAGATTCACAGGTTGCCATAACAAATAAAATATCACAAGCTGGGTGGCTAAAACAACAGAAATTTATTTCAACAGTTCTGGAGGCTATAAATCAAGGTGTCAAAAGGGTTGGTTTCTTCTAAGAGCTGTGACAAAAGGATCTGTTACAGGCCTCTGTTTGGCAGGTAAGTGACTCTCTTCAAGTTTGTTTGGCATTCCCCCGTATGAGTCTGTCCCTAAACTTCCTCTTTTTTATAGTGACCTCATTGTAACTTGATTATGTCTGCAAAGGCCCTACCTTCAAGGTGGCATTTTGACATGCTAAGGGTCAGGATTCAAATTATGAATTTTGGAGGGGTCACAATTCAACGCACAATGCTATTTTACACTTTTAACAGTATATTACAGTATTTTGCTATAGTAGCTTTCTGAGTAATACACATTTTGTGATTGCTGACTCATTGGCAAACTTTTTTCGTTGTTTTACAGTTAGAAAAACTATCCGATATATCCAATATAAAAATGATGATAGGAATTAAAAGAAATATTATAAGTGGAATGCTTTGAAGAACAAGAATCTATTAAAAAGCAGGCAACATATAGTTTGTGAATAAATGACAAAAGTATAGCAAAATTTAAACCCATAAGAAATCAATATACTTTATTAAGACTTGAAGGACATAATATAACAATGAAGAGGAAAATGAATAATTTTTCATGGGTGTTGGGATTTGCCTAAATATTAAATAGGCAAATTTCTTTTAACTAAAGAAAAAAAATACTAATGAGGCTAAATCTCCTTCTGATTATTCATCTCTCAGCTGGACATGTGGTTCTTATAATTACCATTTTGAGGTAAAAGAATGAAGATATCCATTTTAATGTTCTTCTCTTTTATATTAGATTTATTAACATGGAGCTCCTTTGTTTATACTCTATTGAAAAAAATAAATTCAAATCTAAATGTTTCAGAGTCTTTTTCACTTGGTTGAGAGTTCTAAGTTTTTAATGGTATTCTGGTAGGTTTTAAAAATAGCAGTTCCTTTTCTTACATGTATACATATCATATATTAAAAATAATGAATTTTCCATATCTTTCATTATATTCCACACCCAATCTTGACTTTTAATTGACATTTTATTATTCATTCCAGAAACATTTGTTGATCATCTCTTTTGTTCCAGATACTTGTCTGGATACAGGATACAGAAGTAAACAAAACAGATCAAAAAGTTTACCTTTGTAGAACTCTCGTTACCATGAGGGTGGCAGACAATCAACAAATAACTGAATTATATAGTATATTGGAAGCTATTATGTACTATGGATAAAATTAAGGTAGGGAGGGGAATGAGGAGTGCTCTCTGTGGAGAGTTTATCTTTAAAAGTGGGTACTCAGAAAAATCTACATTGATATATTTGAGTAAAAACTTGAAAGAGCTGAAGAAGCAAGTCATCTGAAGATCTGGGGGCAGAGTATCTCAGACAGAAAGTTCAGCTGGTACAAAGGCCCTGAAGCGGAGGAACAGCACGGAGGCCAGTGTGGTTAGAGAGCAATAAAGATGAGAATGAACATAAATGATGAAATTGAAGAGTTAATAGAGAAAATGAAAGAGTCGTATAGAAAATTTTAGATATTTAAAATTTAAAGTTTGGAGGAGTCTCCAAGTTATATACTAACTCGACAAGATAGACAAGCTTCCTTCTGCAAATATTAGGATAGATTTCAACCACGTTTACTTCCTACCTTATCCACTGCTATGCCAGACTAAGTTAACACTTTAGAAAGGCTATTTCTAAGTGATAGAACTACAGAAAGCATTATATAAAGTATAGAAAAGGGAAAGTTTCCTTTGGTTTTGTCATTGTACTGATAACATGACTGGAAAGCATCACGTCCTTATCATTGTCATTGCCATTGGCAGCAAGGAAGGAAGACTGTGAAACTAAAGTGTGAAACCTCAAATGAGGTTTGAGTCATTGAGGCAAAAATAAAACTGGTGTTTTGCAGTTTATAAATTCACTCTGGTATGATGAAGTAACCAGAGGACATTTAATAGGGAAAATCCACCCAAATTAGAAGCTCTATTAGAAATTGACCTATACAAATAAGACTTTTTTTTCTTAGTAGGTTGTATTTAGTTAATACTAGATCAACACTATATTTATAAAAGACATTGTATATAATTTGATGGGGAAATATTTAACTTAACTGTTTAGAAGATATGTTTAACTGTTTAGTGTACTATAGATAGTTGATTTCATAGATTGGATGTTTTATTTCTATTTCCAAATATATGTTCTCTGTGACTCTTTTGAAATTCCAAAGTGAAAAAAAAACTTATTATTTCTGGTTAAAAACTACTTCCACTGTTTTAAACTATATATTAATTGCAATCAAAGTGCGGTGTCTGGAATAATGTTTGTGGAACAGGCTCTGATTAAAGACTCTTTAATTCGTGTGTGCCTGCTAATGGTCATGAAGACAAAATAAATCTCATGTTTAAAATATACAATGTTGTTTGTCAAATTTGTATCAGTTAAGTGTTTGTGGATGGAAATGCAAATCCATGAAGATACGGATTATTTCTTTCATCTGGATTAATTTTTTTAAAGGCTGAAATTCTAATAGAGATACTTTCTTTTCTCTAGGACTTGGGGAAGCAATAAAAGAGATACAGCATAATTTTTACTGGGTGGGTATTATGCTAGTAATGAGAGCAGAATTGCTTTCCCCAAATTGAGAAATAAGTCTGCAGTGAGTGCTTTAACCAATTAAAACAGAAAGAAAGACCATGTATAATGTCTCTTTATATTGCACATATACCACTTACTAAATTCAGCCTCTTTTAATACTGTTAGTCAAAAAGATCTCTGCCATTAGGCTATTCATTTGTTATATCCAGTCAACATTTTTATTGAAACACTAGTTAAATGCAAAGAGGGTGCCTTTTCAGCAAGATTTTAATGTAGTTCTTACTACTGAAGAATGAAAACACACATTTTACCTGCTATTGAGTACACTTAAAGTATAATTAGAATCTAATGAATTTTCTAAATCATTTAATGATGAATAACATTTAATTCTGTATATTGTGAAAGGTATCACATTAATATGTTCAATCTGAGCAGTCAAGTGAATACACTATGAGGTTAACATTTAAGAATTGTCATGCAAACTACTGAATAATATGATAGCTTAATGTCTGATAGCAGATGTCCACATAATCTTTTTAATCATACTTCTACTATTTAGGATAAAAAATATAATCCCTAGAGTAGAAAGTAATATAGTCTACCATAGGATACCCCTAGTATTATGGCAAAAGTATGTTTTCTAATACTAGAACAAAATGTTTATTAAAATAATTTAACATTTTCCTTATAGGGAGCCTGACATTATTTGTGATTTTGGTTACTTATATTTTATGTTATAAATTGTGAAAGTAATTTAATCATTAAGAATAAAAAAACATACAAAAAGCACATAAACCAGACACTAGAAGTTGGCGATTTTGCAGTGTCAAAATTAAGCATGCAAATCTGTTTAGCAGTATGTTTTACCTGATAATAAATTGAAAGAGCTGGTCTTTTACGCTAATGAACGCGAAACTTACAAGGGATCCAGAAGCAACAAAGTATTTGTAGACATATTCCTTCAATTTCATTTACTAGAATTTTACTGGTATTTTTGTTATTACAGTTGCATCATAGATATAATACATGTTCAAAGTGCAAGGTGACCATTGTGGCAATCAATCCCTCTGAGAGGAATTTAGCTTGGTGATTGGTATGCAGATAATGAGTAGACTGGTATGATAACCAAGGTGAATCAATGGTGAATAGCCAGGAATTAGAATCTATTATGAGATGCTAAAAAGGGCAGATAACTAGAGGTCTATTTTTCCCCATCCATAATTACAGTTACAGTAAAGCAAAACCTGATGATTTTTAGCAACTTTCAAGAAATAATTGTGGTCCAACATCAACAAATTTCAGTGTGGCGTTCCTCATGTGTTTACTTCATACATACATACTGGATATATATTATGAAGAAGGTGCTATGACAGTTTCCAAATAATATGTCAGTTTTTTGATCCAGGCAGTATGACCGAATTATTTTTCCTGCTCCTTCCAGTAAAGTACAACTCTAACTCCTGGAAACAATGCAAGAGGCAACAAAATGGGATTTCTAAACTGCATGAAGAGCAATGTGGAAATGGTTAGGGACCCCAGACTAAAGAACCAAGAGAGCAGCAGGTGTCTTTTAACTTGACAGAATAAAGGATCCTAGGCTTGGCCTTTTCTGACTGTCAATCTACTAAGAGAAGGCAGCTCACACAGCACATAGGCTCCTCCCTGAATCTAATAGGAATCCTGTCAACAACACAGGCAAGCCTGGCAACACCAGCGAGGACATCACCTGAGAGTCCTTCTATTAACAAACAGTCAGAGGAAGTACACCCTCTCCTTTTTCAATAGGAATGGAGAATCCTTTTACCCACTGAAAAGACACAGCTGACTCCACAGCATCAAGTAGGGGAATCTTGCTACAGCAATCACCAGTCACTGGAAACTTCTTCCTGTGGGCCTGGGAACACTGTTCTTCACGAAAGGCAACTGGACAGTAATATTAAGGGGGATCCAGCCACAAAAATTGGTCCACATATGAAACCTCTTTTTTTTTTTACCAAGGGATGGTAACTCCAACCTAGAGGTGACATAGCCTGGGAAAGAGCCTTCTTCCCTTTCAGGCAACACTAGAACGCCCAGTAGGAGTCCCAATGGCACCAAATAAACCAAGCAGACCAAAAGAGTACCACAAGGTTCTAAACATTAAGTTTTCACTGATGAAAGATGTAAACTACAGATTCAAGATGCTGAGTAAACCTCAAATAAGAAATACAAAATATCCATGCCAAGACAGAAACATCTGTATTAAACTTCTAAAAAACTGAAGACCAAGAGAGAATCCAGAAAGTGAACAAAAAGAAATAACACATTGCCTACAGGGAAAGATTGCATGATGGCGGACTCATCTGAAATTATGGTGGCCAGAAATGGTATATTTTTTGAGTGCTAAATGAAAAAAAAATCATTTTCAGTAAATTCCATATGCTACAAAATTAGTCTTTATAACTGAAGGGCAAATAAATACCTTTTAAATTGAAAGAAAACAAAGATTTTGCAACTAGCAAAGCAATCCTTAAAGAATGGCTGAAAGAAGTTTTTCTGTACAGAAAAGTAATATAATATCCTGAAATATCAGAAGTAAAAACAAAATGAAAAGAACAAAAAAATAAGTTTATGAAATAGATATCCCCTTCCTCAAGTATTAGGAATCAAATCTAATGACTGAAAGAACAATTGTAGCATCATATAATACACAAAGTAATAATATTTTAAACTGGGGAAGGTAAAAGGATAAAATTGGAAATAAAAATATCCATAACACATGCATATTGTGATACACATAGCAACCCCCAAGAAATATGAACAAAGAAGGTGCATCTAAAAGTAAATCAAGATAAAATTCTAAAAGTTTAAGTACCCCATGGTAAGCCAATAAGAGTGAGATGTTAAGAATCTCCAAGCAGAGGAAATAGAAAAAAATAACAATAAAAATGGCATCTTAAGCACAAATACATCAATAATTACTGAAAATCTAAATGATTTTAATATATCAATGAAAACAGAAACTGACAGTGTGGATACTGTGGGCAGTGTAGCAGTTGGTGATGAAAGACATCAAAGGCAGTCTAAATAAATGGAGAGATGTCCCATGATCATAGATTGCAAGACCTAACTGAATAAATATTCTATGAATCATTTCTCACCAGATTGATCCATAGGCTAAATGTAATTGCTATCAAAATCTCAACAGAAATTTTGTAAAAATAAACAATCTTTTTCTACAATTTATATGGGAAGGCACAAGGCCTACAGCAGCTAAAACAATCTTGAAAAAAATGATAAATCGAGAGAAATTAATATTTAGGCTTGCTATAAAACTAAAATAATCAAGACTATAGTCTTGCTATACAACTACAACAATCCAGGCTATAGTACTATCGAGGAAATAGACATATAGGGTTTAATGGAACAAATAGAAAATGTAAAAAGAGATCCATTTAAATATGCCAACTGAATTTGACAGAGGTGCAAGAGCAATTCAATAGAGGAAGGATAGAATTGTAAACCACAGGTGTTGGAACAATTGGACATCCACAGGAATATTAAACCTTGACTGAAAATTAACACCTTATCCAAAAATTAACTCAAATTGTATTATTAACTTAAATGGAAAATATGCAATTATAGGATTTTAAAATGAAAAACAAAAGAGAATATCTGCTTCAGAGTCTAACTATATGCAAAGTGTTCTCAGACTTAAAACCAAATGTGCAACTGATACAAGGAAAAATACCTTATCAAAATAAAGTAAGAAAAAATAGAGAACACATTAGTGATTGCTTAGGTTTAGGAACAAGTATGTGTTGCACGGGGTGAGCAGAAAGGGGAGTGCAGAAGGGAAGTGAATGTGGGTATAAAATGCAACATGAGGGATTGTTGGGTTGATGGAACTGTTATGTATTTTTATTTTGGTGGTGGACACATGGCTACATATTTTTTAAAATTTAAGGAACAAAATATAAACACAAATGAATATAATAAAACTGGCAAAATATAAGATTGGTATATTGTGCCAATATCAATGTCCTGGTTGTGATATTGTGTTATAATTTTGCAAAGTTTTATTATCTGCAAAACTCTGTAAAGGGTACATGGAATCATTCTGCATTTTTTTCTTAAAACTGCATGTGAACCTATAATTTTCTCAAAAATAAAAGTTTAATTAAAAAATACCATCTTTGAAAAGCTTATGCTACAGAAAGTATATAAAAATGAATATGAATATACCAATAAAGGAGAATGTGTGTATATGTAGCAACATAAGAATGAGAAAATGCCACAAAAGTGTTAAGAAGAAAGAAATTTCACTCATGTCAACTGGGTGATGATTTCTAAATGTTGGGAGAATTTTGCCAGTTGGAAAATGCAGATGTAATAGTAGTGCAGATAGATAAAAACATAAACAAATTTTTCTGTTCAAAAAAATTTCTGTGCAAAATTATAGTGTGGTTATAATAACATACATAGATCATTTTAGCTGACGTGAAGATTGCAGATAAAAAAAGTGGTCAAAGTTAAGACTGAAGTGGGAAATTGGATGTTAAAATATAGGGTTTCATCTCTCATCTTTTATAATTTTGACAACATGTAAACAATATACAGTTTTGAGTAGGTAACACAATATACTTAGTTTTTTAGAACAATTACCTAGGCATAAATATGAGGGAAGAAATACAAGGAGTGCTAGGAAGGGTGGGGGAAGGGTGAGTTAGAAAAGTGATGGCATAGTCCACAACTGGACAGTGAGTCTCTCTGAAAGAAGGTAATGAAAGATGCATATGAAAGCTGTTGCAGTGGTTGAATCTGATCTGAAAAGAATTTTATTCAAACGGGGTGACAGGTCTCATGATTGAGTTTATGGTTTTAAATCTTAATGAATGATTCGAGTACTGTCAGAAAAAACTGGAATAGAGTTTGTTGAGAAGAGAGGAGAAACGATGACTTTGATTTTAGGTGTGCATTTGAGATGACCCTGGTGTATCCAGCTGCATTGTCCAGGGTAGATTTTCTCAATGTTGCCTGCTATGTTGATGTCTGGACCAAATTAGTCTTTGTTGTTGGGGGCATGAACATTGTAGATGTGTAACAGCACTTCTAGCCTCCATCAAGTAGATGCCAATGTCATGCCTCTGCTGGTCATCCAGTTGTGATAATAAAAAATGTTTCCACACGTTGTCAAATATTCCCTGTATGAAAAAATTCATTCCAGTTGAAAACCACTGTCCTGGTAGGGTGGGGGCAGTATTGGATATTGGAAATCTGTGATTTAGATTTAACAGGATGATCAAGATTTGATAGAGAGTAGGTGATTCCTTAGCATTTGTTGAGGATACATAAAACTTCATTGACAATTACTTTTCACAGTTGGTTACAAAATATGTGAGAAAAATTTAAAATTTGGGCCATTTCAGTAATTTTCTGCTATGTATATGTTCATGAAAATATGGATAACTTGAGTGAAGTTGAATGACTCATAAATCATAAAATAAAAAGGGAATTATCTTCAAAATATTACTCCATCAAGAAAGAAAAATATATAGGCCAAATTAAATCCAATTTTTAAAAATTTCTCATAATGCAAATGGCTGCTACATGTCTAGGAGTTAACTTTAGGATATTTTACATAAAAGTACACTCTCATTATAATTTAAATGTTTGCCTTTTAGACAGTCCTTAAGGTAAAGAAATAAACATAATGATATAACATAGACACTCCTGAAACATGGTGGTTCTTTAAGAAGCATTTTACAGTCTCATACCTTCTGTTTTACTTTCTACCAATTATTCTATGGGGAAAATTGTTGTTTCTTTCCAAAAGATAGCATGTTCTAAATTCATATTATTTGGGTTGTCACACATTTAAAATATCTATAATCTTTCAGTTATAAAATTAGAAAATAAAATATTAAAGAAAAAAGCTTATGTAAACTTCTAATATCATTTTTGATTAAAAATCCTCATCATAATGGGTATGGAAGAAACCCGTCTCAAAATAATAAACCCCATATATGGCAGATCCACAGCTAACATATTGCTGAATGCAGAAATTTTGAAGTCCTTTCCTCTAAGGATTGGAACAAGACAAGGATGCCCACTGTTACAACTTTTATTTGACACAACACAGGAAATGCTGGCTGGAGCAATTAGGCAGGAGAAAAACAATAAAAGGCATCCACATTGGAAAGGAAGAATTCAAATTAGCCTTTTTTCATAGATAACATAATCTCATACCTAGAAAATTAAAAAAAAAAAACCAGAGCTGATAAATTCATTAAAGTTGCAGGACACAAAAATAACATATAAAATACCACAAACATTTATACATGTTAATAGCGAACACTATGAAAAGAGAAATAAAGAAACCAATCTCACAAAAATTCCAAAAAAAAAAAAATACTTAGGAATCAATCTAACCAAAGAAGTAAAAGTTCTATCCTAGGTAAACTATCAAATTTTGATGAAAGAAATGGAAAAGGACACACACAAAAAATGAAAAGGTACTTTATGCTAGGGATTAGAAGAATAAATATTAAGTGATAATATTGTTACCTGATGGAAGGTCTTTACTGTGAGTTGTCCAGGTTCTGGGCACGTTAAACAAAGAATTGAATGAAATGCACAAATAAAGCAACAAAAGAACTAAGCAATGAAAGGCAAAGCAACAAATGAACAGACAAACAAAGGTGCAGGTTTACTGAAGAAGTGAAATACAATTCACAGAGCAAGAGTGGGTTCGAGTAAGCGGCTCAAGAACCCTTCTCCATTAGGGTTTTTATTAAGCCAAAAGAATTTGGCAACACCACTGTTTTGAAGCCTCCAATTAGTTACACATTATGAAGGCCTGTGGTCAATTGGAGACTAAAGTGGAAACTTCTGTCTAGTTGTCTCTACCTTCACAGGAGTGAAGGTGTGGCCTGTATGCTGCCCAGTCTTGCCTAGAACTGCTGCACGTGCTGCTCTTTTGATTATGCCGTAACCCTTGGTTACCACAGTTCTCTATTCTCGTGTCTCAATACTGTCCAAAGCAATGTACAAACTCAATGGAACTCCCATCAAAATATCAATAATATCATTCATAGAAATTAAACAAAAAAACCTAAAGTATATATGGAACCACAAATACCCACAATAGCCAAAGCAATCCTGAGCAAAAAGAGCAAAACTGGAGGCATCACACTACCTGACTTTAAATTTGACTACAAGGCTATAGTAACCCAAATAGCATGGTACTTGCATGAAAACAAGCACTTAGATTAATGGAACAGAATATAGAGGCCAGATATAAATTCACATATTTACAGCCAACTCATATGTGACAAAGACATCAAGAACATCCAATGTGGAAGGAACAGTCTTTTCAATAAACAGTTCTGAAAAAAACTAGAAATCCACATACAGAAGAATAAAACTAGACCCCTATGTCTCACTATACACAAAAACCAAGTCAAAATCAATTAAAGACTTCAGTCTAAGATCTGAACCCATTAAACTACTAGAAGAAAGCACTGGGCAAATACTTGAAGACATTGGTCTTGGCAACTAATTTTTGTGTGTGAGATCTCAAAAGGACAGGCAACCAAAGCAAATATAGATAAATGGGAATAGATGAAGCTGCAGTGCTTCCACACAGCAAATGAAACAGTCAACAAAGTGAAGAGACAACCCATAGAATGGGAGAAAATATTTACAAACTACCCATCTGACAAGAGATTAATAACTAGATTATATAAGGAGCTGAAACAAGCCAACAGGTAGAAAAATGAATAATCTGATTTTTTAAAATGAATAGATGAGTTAAACAGACGTTTCTAAACAACAAAGCATACACATGGCCAATGGGTATATGACAAAATGCTCAACATCATTTTGATTTGAAACACAAATCAAAACCACAATGTGGTATCATCTCATCTCAGTTACAATGGCTCCTATCAAAAAGACAGGCAGAAACAGATGCTGGTGAGGATGTGGAGAAAGGGGAACACTTATGCACTGTTGATGGATATGTTAATTCCAATTGTCACCATGGAGACCAGTATGAAGTTTTCTCAAAAAAATGAAAATTAGTACTACAATGTGATCCATAATTCAACTACTGACTATACATCCAGAAAAAAGGAAAACAATGTGGTCAGAAAGTATCTGTACCCTTATGCTCATTGTAGCCCCATTTGCAATAGCCAAAATATGAAATCAACCTAAGTATTCATCAATGAATAAATGGATTAAAAATGTATATATATACAATGGAATATTATTTAGCCATAAAAAATAATGAAATACTGTGATTTTCAACAACATGGATGAAACTGGGGGCCATGATAGTAAATGAAATAAGCCAAACACAGAAAGATCAATACTGCATGTTTTCACTCATATGTGGGAGCTTAAAAATTGGATCTCATGAAGATATAGTATAGATTGGTGGATACCAGAGACCAGGAAGGTGGCAGGAGGTGGTGTGAAAGGATCAAAATAAAAATGTAATTATTACCACTGAGGTATACACTTAAAAATGACAAAGATGATTACTTTTATATGTATATTTTACCTCTATAATTTTTTTAGAAAGCATAATACTATTGCAAAATCTTAGTAGATAAGATAAATTTATGAAATGTGTCAAATAAATATTTATACTTTTAAAATCTGGAATTTGGAAAATTATTTGAAGATAAAAAGAAGCAAATCTTGTTCCATAGTCGGGTTTTGCTAATCTGTGGTGCAATAGCCTCAATACTCCTACAAAAAAAAGGGGGTTTGGGGGAGAGGAGGTGAGAACTGCTTCAAATTAAATTCTCCCTTCAGAGTTACATGGTACAGATTAGTATATTAGCAGCTCTGAGAAGACTTAAGGATTTTTAACTTTGTTCAACCCAGTATGTTGAAGTCTTTTTTTTTTTTTTTTTTGAGACAGAGTTTCGCTCCTGTTACCCAGGCTGGAGTGCAATGGCGCGATCTCGGCTCACCGCAACCTCCGCCTCCTGGGTTCAGGCAATTCTTCTGCCTCAGCCTCCTGAGTAGCTGGGATTACAGGCACACGCCACCATGCCCAGCTAATTTTTTGTATTTTTAGTAGAGACGGGGTTTCACCGTGTTGATCAGGATGGTCTCGATCTCTTGACCTCGTGATCCACCCGCCTCAGCCTCCCAAAGTGCTGGGATTACAGGCGTGAGCCACCGCGGCCGGCCATGTTGAAGTCTTTATACACAATCTAGATTTTGATGCACTAAGTTTTCTTTTTATATATACTCGATATTCATTTTGTACTGTTCCTCTTATGTCTCTTGCCATCCCTCTCAAAAAAAAAAAAAAGTGTTGCTCCTTCTCTGTAGTGAATGCTGAATAAATGTTACTAATGGTTCTCTCATATCTGAAAGCAGTTACCAAATGTATTCACTCTTTTGTTTTTTAATGTATCTATTTATATTCTTTTAATAGACCATAAACCTTTTCAGGGAAGAAGTTATCACTTACATTTTTTATGCCTCTCTACCATGTGGTAGAGTATTATTCAGCCATAAATATGTCTATAGCTTCCATATGGTACTAAGAAAGCACCTCTACTTCACCTACGAAAAGAAAGTTTCCAAGGTCTTTTCATTTTTTCAGATTAGAAGACTGGTTGATTGAAGCATACAATTCTCTGTGCAAGTAGAAGACTAACAGCATTCAACAGTAGCACATTCGTAAATGACTGAAGATAGCACAAAAGTTTGCGTGTGTTCTTGGTGTGGGTCTCCATATGTTGGTCAGTTTTGGCTGATTTTATTCTTATTAATTTCATTATCAATGTTACTACTATTGTTTAGCACTGAATTACAAATATAGCACACTGAAATGCAGAAAACAGAACTCTCTCCTATCAAAGCACCCTGGTAGAAAATGAAGTTGTCTAGTAAGATACAGGTTTCAATTTAGTTTCTCAAAACCAGATAAAACAAACAGAAAAATAACTCTACCACAGCAATTCAAAATTTCAATTCTAAAAAAATACATGACCTGCCTTTTCCCCAATGGGGAAAAAGGGAAGTATTTTAAAAGCGTTGCTTCATTTAAAACACTTAGATATCTGAATAGAAAGTCATTTTATTGATTTTCATTTCAAAAATATTTACTCGATAAAATGTTGATTTAGGGGAAAAGATAGGTAACATATTCACCGGTAAGACATTTAAAAATTAATGAACTTATTACAACAATGATAGATACATAAACATGTACATGTTTTCGAAAAGGTTATGAGCTATAGCATCAGAGGCTGATGCTACCAGAGTAACTAATTATTTTTAGAATGTAGAGTTTTGTATTCGTCAGAACCATGTTTTCACGTCTGCAGCTTTCATATTACTTTAGTTACAGTTTCATATTTATTTCTATAAACGTATTTCAAGTACTGGGTGGAAACTAAGGCAGCCAGATGGCTCAATGAACTAGGTGACAGAACGGAATCTCAGAGATACAATTTCCCTACTTTTCTTCTCCTCTGTATAACCTTAGGTCTGGAAAGAGGATCTTAGTTTTAGTGGCTCTTGTTCGGGGTAACTCTTTTAAGTCCAATATTTCTCCATAACGTCATTATAGTTATTTAATAAGTATCATAGATATTATAAGTTTGTGTCCAGCCTATTTCAGATAAGAGAGTTAGCATGAATTATAGACCCTCACTTAAGCAGCAAGCATCATCATCATTATCCTTTAACTACCTCTATCTACGTGTTTCAAATCTTCCATTCAATTAGGCAAAATATTTTTGTAAACCTGCACAGGTGCAGAAGCAGTTGATAGCACCAGGGTAGCAAACCAGCAGGCCAAAGAGGGCATGACAAAGCAAATATAAACAAGGGTTTCTTGGAAGCAGTTTCCATCCATGTGCAATAAGAACAGCCAAAAAAAAAAAAAAAAAAAGTCAGTTTCCCTGCCAGAGTCCATGGAAAGCTATAAAAGACTGTCATTACCCTGGAGACACAAGGAATGCTTTAAGATTCAATGCTAGGACTCGATACTACTCCAGTGCATGATTAGAGGCAAGTTTCCTACATGTTCGGGGCATCTGTTTTGATTCCTCTAAAACGGTTGGAATACTGCATCCACTAGAAGATTAGTGTGAAGGTTTAGTAAGATAACATACTTGATTGAGCAGAGACATAAATCCAACAGGATATTAAGTCAGTGGATATATTTATGGGAATATATATATATGGAATACAAATGATGGAAAACAGTGTTAAATACCTGTCTCCTCTTAGTAACATATTTTCTCAGTTTTAGCTGGGCTTATAACTTCCAGGAGGAACTTTATTTTTCAGCCTCTCTTTATAGCCAGATGTGGCCATGTCGTTAAATTTTGACTGATAAGATATTAGCAAAAGTATTGTGTACTGCTTTCAGTTATCTATTTTAAAAAGAGGAGATAACCTTTCTTTGTCTCTCACTCTTTCTGCTGACTGAAATGTGGACATAGTAGCTGGAGCTCAAGAAGCCATCTTGGATCATTAAGTATGTTTTATGTATTGAAGATGGCAGAACAGCTTGATCCCTGAAAAATTTGTGACACCACCTTACCAGTAACTCACCTATACCATGAAACTATCCGGTAATGTGAATGGAAAAACATACTACAATTTTAAATATTCTGGATTTTTTCTTACCACTGTTAAAGGCCACCTTGCTTGATGTTGTGAAGCAGACAGAAACACTTCTTGTCTTCATGCAGCTTATATTCTAGTGGAAAAGGTTGCAGGGCTTGGGAAATAGAATTATTCAGCCTATATAGATCTAGAGTCCACACTCTTGTGTGATGTAGAGCCTTGTTTTAGGTTCTGTGCTGATGGTTAATTAATAATGCATTTTCCAGGACCTAATATTTTCCAGGACCTAACAAGACGTAGTGAACCTAAGCCTTTCAGAATGAGACCTTAGAGAAATTAAATTGTTCACAAGAGGACAGTCTTTCACACCACATAAAACAATTCCCTGCTGTCTTCCTTAGATCTCCGAGTTTATAGGATTTTCAAAACTCATTCTACAAAATTCCATAAAGATTGCCACTTCATTCAATGTGATATGGATATATGGTATGTAATAAAAAGCTGGTGTCCTTTGAAATTGTGAGAAGTTTGGATCAAATTGTGAGGTGCTATGTATTCCAGATAAAAGTTTAGAGTAAGCAGAAATTAGTATGTATATAAACAAAATAGAATTTTTTATGAACTAAGTGCAGATATTGTCAAATGGGAAAGGAGTGGACATACAGAAAGCAAATGAGGAGGCAGCTACAGTGTCCTCAGTGCCACTTTTGATGGGTCTCTTTTCCTTGACTTTAGAAGGGCCAGTGACTCTCCAAAGCCAACTTATGTAATTGACTTTGTTATAGTCGTATTAAGTTGATTCCCAGAAAGAAAACAGTATCTTGTAAATCTTGTCTAATTTGTTCTAAACAAACATAGAAACATAAAAACAAGCAAACAAAAGGCAGTCATCTTTTAATATAAGATCTCCTTCAGCTTCTAGTATTTTGACTGCTTTTTTCACTATTAATGAAAAAGCAGTATCAGTAGTAATGAATTCACAAGAGAACAGTCTTTCACACCACACAAAATGATTCCCTTCTAGTAATACTAGAAGCTGAAGCAGAAAGCCATCACCAAATAAACATCTATCTAAGAACTTATATTGAAAGTTCTTTTTTAAAGACATAAATGTTGTAGACCATGGTGCTAAGCATCAGTTGCTAAAGTTTTAGGTGATCAGTTTAATTCCTGCCGAAAGATCCCTGAGCGCACCCATTAAAGAAATCTATGTCTTTATTCAGAAAAGAACAAATTGTTCACAAAGTCTTTCTGAGTCTTGATTTCCTACTCTAGGAAACTAGCATAAGAAAAGATATTATTAATTTCTTTTTTAAGAAAAATTGTGAAATGATAATATAAGTAGGCACGCAGCTATAAAAATACAGCAGCAGGAGCAACAATAACCATGATTGAATTTAAAATTTTCAACACACCTGCTTCTCCAACCTGATTTTGTGCTTCTTTTTACCTCACTTACTCTTCTCTCTCTTAGCCTTCTATCCACAAATATGCAAAGATATATTTGAACTTAGAGCTTTGCACAGGCTGTTCACTCTGTCTAGAATTGTTCTTTTTCTGACCCTTTGCTTAATTACTGAATCTCCTCATTGAAACATTAGCTCACCTCATTAACATTGTCTCATGTCCTTCCCTATATTTCCCTATCTATCTCTTTTTAAAAAATTATACTTAATTTTTTCTCTATCATAGAATATTGCTGTTGTCCTTTCTCAATTGTATTATCTATTTTTCTCAGCACTGGGCACTCAGGGACTAGCTCAGTGTCTAGCAGATTGTGGCTTAATGTGATACTGGGTGAATGAGTGAATAAATAAAAGGTACTACATATTCTTCCTTCTTTGCTTGCTGAAGTATAGTTTCTAAAATATGAAACCATTTAGTATGTAGTATGAAACAAATGTATTTAGTATAAAGTGATAAAATTTCTTGTATTACAAAATAATAATTCTATTAAATAAGTACTAGAATACTGTCATTATGATAATAGCAAAGTCTATATGCAGCACTCAGTATCTTTTTGAGGCAACGAATAACACAACGGATTTTTTTTTTCTTAAAACCATGTCAGTTTGTAAGAATTATTTCTCCATAGAAAGTATTCTCTTCAACGGATACCTGCAACTCAGTCTGTTTACCGTTACCTTAGCACAGTTTACTTAAAAAATTTGGAAGTAAATGATTTGACTTTCTTGACTTAGAATAAGCATGTAGGCAGATGAGTAATATAATATACTGAAAATAATTTTCTATCAAAATGAATCTGATATGCTTACTTTCTATAGACCAACTTGTTATCATGCAAATTAAATCAATATTTTCAGTAATAATAAATAAAGCCAGGTTCAGGGAAAATATAACTGGTTGATAAATATTATTAGAGATATCAAAATGAGTATATGCATTTATAATTTTTCTTCAATGTTTATGCCTAAAATTCATAAATATAGACATCAATAATTTTAGAGCTACACAAAAATGAAATTAAATAAAATTTATTGCATGTAATGTCTGTGCTGTTGACAATGGTTTAGGTGTCATATTAACTTTTAGTCATTCTACTATGGCATTTTTAAAGTTATTAAAAGTAAGATATATTCTGTGAGTAGGGAAGGACTAAAATACAATTGGAATGTCTAGTTTACAGTGAAATATTTCATTTGCCTAAAGGAAACAATATTGTAAAACATATTCTTTACTTATACTATAGTCTGTACTGGATAAGTGTCTACTATAAACAAAGGTTACAAATTCCCAAAATATAGAATTAGTAGGTTATGTATTTCACAAATACAAAATGATTCGTAATCAGAAAATTTATACATTGTTTTTCCCCAAATATCTACCTATAGTGCATATCTCAGAAAGCCTTAGTCTTAGAAACTGCTTTTCTAAGACTGAATAGGCTAAACAGGTAACATTTACATCTTAAGAAAATCTTTTATAAAATTAAAACAACATCATTAAAATCTACAGTGAGGTTCTAAGCTGAAAATCAGTGTAGATCAAAGTTATAACAACAACAAAAATAAAACACTCAGCAAAATAAACATATGGTGATAAATGTGTAAAATGAATAATCAAGTTATAAAAGCATTCTAAGACTTACTTACTAGGGAGGCCTTTTTATGATTATATCATTCAACATTCCATAATAATCTTTACATTAGAATAATGAAATCGTCTAGAGAATTTGCTGTCCCAAGAAATTACTCTGTAACCAGAAATGTTTGAGTAATGTTCTTTCATGCTTCTTTCTCTTCAAAGATGGTGATTCATGCTAACTACATGGGTGAGACAGGGAAATTCTGCACCACAATGTCTTTGGAAAGTGGTAAGTCCTCTGGCATATTTAACAACATGCTTTGTTTTGAAGATAATGAGGACTCACAAGCTGTTTGTGTCTTTTGTCTAGAAATTCCCACCAGAGGCTCTTTTCAAATACTGTGGTTTTCAGTGCCTGATTCCTATAGAGCCCAAGTCTGGTTTTGCTGCAGCATCAGCTGTTACTCATGCTTGTTGAGGCCTGTGTGCCATTCATGGGAGCATACTCATCTTTGTGAGAAATTCACTCACTTTAGGTGCCCTTCCTGGGGGGCAAAAGTTTAATTAGCTTTTCAACATAAGACTCCTTGGTTTGAAATTCTGAGCACATCTACATATATTAACTTGCCTTGCCCCAACCTGAACAGGACTGAAACAGATGCAGTAACTGGCATACTCTAATGATATGAAAGACCATATTAAATGAATACCATGAGATCTTACTGAGCCCTTTGAATTTTCAGAGAGACAGTAATGAATGTTCTATCAAGAAAATTATAGTAGAGTGTTTTGATTGAGGTGACAAAGTTTAGTCTTAAATAATGAACCATAATGGGCAACTGGCTCGAACAAAGAATTCCTTTTTCTTAAACATGTCATTGGTCTGCAATTAGAACAAGATGATATATCATGGGGAAAACATTTCAGTGACATTGCCCTACCTACTGTAAATTTGTTCAGCAGACTTTATGACTTGATAAGCACAGATAGGAGCTAAGAGAACTCTTTGAGGAACTACTAAAGAACATAGAAGAAAATTACCTGAATTCTGAGCATAAAGTCTTAAAAATAATCTGAAATAATCATATGGTTACAAAAATAGAAATGATTTGGTATAGAAAATAGAACCACATAGAATACAGTTAACTGCATGTTATATAGGGTTTTTAAAGGAGATAGAAAAATGAGAAAGTATTTTTTCTTTCTATGTAGGTGTGTATACATAAAATGAAAGCATATAAGAATTAACTGAACATCTAGGAGGCTGAAATTTATAACATGGGATTATAGATGTAGGTTAATTTTTGCCAATATCATGTAATTTTTTAGTGTTAGAAAACTTTATGCAAATAAAAAAGAAGAGCAAATAGTATAATGAACTTCCTTGTATCCATCACCCAGCTTCAAAAATTATCAACCTTAGCCAACCTTGTTTCATTTATATACCTTCCCATACAGCCCCACCTGTATATATATTTGTGTGTGTGTGCACGTGTGTGTGTGTGTGTATTTGACATTTTTTGCAGGATAATACAATTCCAAAAACTGTAATTGGTGCTTTATTCAAGTACATAGGACAAGTTGGTGAAAAAATCGCCAACACACACACACACGCACACACACACACAGCCCTTATGATGCACTCAACAATATGGGAAAATTATTTGATATTGTGAAAACATCAAATTATAAAATATGCCTTTTAAATGACTTCTAGATAAATAATAATAAATATATAATTATGCCTTTAAAATGACTTAATGCCATAGCTTCTGCTTTTTGAAGTTTGTGAACATTCTATTCTAATTTCAGACTTGAAATGTAGATGGCCCTCTTTCAGGCTTTCTGAGGAATTCTTCATGGAATTATTCTGTGTCTTTTAGGTCAAAAGATAACAAATGACCTAACTCAAATCATAACATTAACCCTCAAATTGCAAAGATTTCTAGTAATTCTAGTATTTAATAAATCAGACAAAAGGCCAAGGGAAAATTCTAAATGTCAGGAAGATAACTAATACAAAAGCACTGTTGACTAATCGATTAAATAAATTATAAATACACTATGCTATTGCAACCTTATTATTCTTAGTGATCTATGCATCTAATGAAACATACCTTTGTTGAACATGGTATATGGGTGAGCAAAAGAAAAAAGAAACAAAACAAACTACATATGTGAAGTCATTAGCCAGTCACTTTGGCTTAGATTAGTAATGTGAGAATTGTTTTTGGCCAGGAAAAAAAAATGAGAGCTGGTTTACTCAAGATATTGCTTGGTTCTCTGTGAGAAGCTCCAGAAATTTTTACAGAAAGATTCTTGTTCTAATTTCCCTTTAGGATTTTATATCAGTCAGGGATATGAAAGAAAGAGAAAATATTAGCCTAAACTCTATAGTGATATTGAACGTGCTTTACTTACATAACTAAGTTGATAAAAATTTATTTCCAGAACCAAAACCCTCACTGTAATAGCCTTTGTTTTAGTAACGTAAATGAAAGACACATTAATGTAATCCTACAAGTGACAGGTAAATCCTGCAGTATTATACTTACTGCTGTATTATAAAGCATTATAACCACCTTGTTATTTTACAAGGAACTTTAAAAAAATAGAGCAATTCCTTATTTCATAATTAATACCAAAATTTACAATTGTATTGGCTTTAATGTCTTAAAGCTATAAAGTTAATATTGAGAGTGATTTCAAACCCAAAATATTATTAATTTCCTGTAGTAACATAAGACTAAAAGGTTTCAGCAGCAAAAACTGCTGCCAATGAAGGTTAGCCATGGAGAATATACGTTTGGATTAGGCTTCAGGTACAGATTGTCATTTTGCTTTATGCTTTTGAAATTAGAAGTAAAACAGCTCTGAAATCCTGGGAAAGTGTACCCTTTACTACAGATGGCATCCGCTGTAATCTTGTGCTTTTGGAGACAAAATCTTTATAGTTTAATTTCAACAGAATGCTAGAGAGTAATTCATGCAACAGAAGATAGGAAAAAATAGGGAGGACATGAGGGTACAATAGCAGGAAGGAAAATAAAAGGATGAATATGAAGAAGGATATAGTGGAAGGAGCTGGTAGGAGATAGTTATGGCTTTGGCTAGAGTGAAAGGAGTTGGTAAAAGAAATTTCTGGCTTTGGCTCTAACTGCCTATATGACTTTGGATATGTTATTTATTTTATTAGCCAAAGTATCTGTTTCCAAAACCAGAATCAAACAGAATAGTGTTGTTATTAAATGAGACCCTTTGGTAAAATACCTGTATATAGTGGATGCCAAATAAGTAGTAATTATGATTATTGTATACATTTCTAACCATCAAAATTTTTTTAATTTGCAGAAAATAACTTTAAAATTAACTAATGAACCATAAATAAATTAGTCTCATTAATTTGTAAATATAATTCATGATTATGGTTTTTTTGTTTATGACACAGATAAAAGAAACTTCAAGATTTTGAACATTTAATTGTAGATACAGTTTCGTGTTACAATTATATTGTGACACTCCAAAATTTTTGGCATAGAATTATTCAGGTATTTGCTCTTCATTATATCAGAATTCATATGTCCTCCTAGGACAGAATTCCCTAAGAATTTTTTTCCATGAACACGAATTCTTAAGCTACTGGTGTATTACCAGGGAGTGACATAATATATATCCTTTCTCATAAGTTGATGCTAATCTTCAAATATCACAATACATATATATAGTCTTCTAACCATTACTATTTTAACCTTACACAATCCTGAAATAAAGATGAGAGAAATGTTCCCTTCCCCATATAGCCCACATTCAGATAACACAATTGGAGTGCTCTGTTGCTATGGTGAGCATCATTCTAGAAGTACTTTTATAGGAAGTATGATATGATATCACATAGCCTCTCATCAGATTATGGAAATTTCTCAAAAATGAGAAAGTATATTGCTGATCAGGAAATGAGGAAACTGTCTATATTGATCTTATACATTAGCTTTTTGCACTGTGAATCTCTGGGTTTGCTGCAGCTTCAAGTTCTTTATGGTCGGGGAGAGTGGTTGAAAGAATGGTTCTACTCTTTGTTTAATATCTTTGGGCATTTTGTTTTCTTATTTTCTTATTGTGCTTTGAATGTTTATTTCAGCAAACATCACAGGCAATGGAAAGGAATATTCCTCTGAGCCAGCTTCATTTTAATAGTTTTGCTGTCTTTGGTGCTGAAAGCATTCTGATGGGCTCTTGTGAGCTCCCTGGCAATGGTCTGGTTTGCTATTTGAGTCTTTAGCCCCATAAGGCTGTCAGTTGACAGTAGTTGCATGCATGGCTCATTTTGCTTTGGCCTAGCATCGCCAAATGGAGGGATGGAAGAAAGCTTACATAGTCTCAAGTTTTCTGCTTAGCCTGCTGTAGTAGTTTGTTCTCACACTGCTATTAAAAAATACCTGAGACTGGGTAATTTACAAAGGAAAGAGGTTTAATTGGCAGGAAAGGAAAAGAGAAGTGTGAGGGTGCAGGGGGAACATTTATCCGTGGGAAATGCGGGATTGGAGCCTTCACACAGAGTCCTCACTGGGATACTTCCTAGTGGACCAGTGAGAAGAGAATCACAGTCCTCCAAAACCCAAAATGGTGGATCCACCAATAGCTTGCACAGTGCACCTAGAAAAGACAGACACTCAATGCCAGCCAGTGAAGGAGCTGCCAAGGCCATGGGTGCCCACTGCTTGCATCAGCATGCCTGAGATGTAAGACATGGAGCAGAAGGAGATAGTTTTTGAGCTTTAATATTTAATAACTGACCCCCACCTCCAGATTTTGGACTTGCATTGGGCCTATCCCCTTTGTTTTGCCCAATTTTTACCATTTGGAATGGGTGTTTTTACCCAATGTCTGTAACCCCATTGTATCTTGAAAGGAACTAACCTGTTTATTATTTTACAGGCTCATAGGCAGAAGGGACTTGCCTTGTCTCAGATGAGACTTTGGACTATGAATTTTTGGGTTAATGCTGGAATGAGTTAAGACATTGGGGGAATGTTGGGAAGGCATGATTCCGTTTTGAAATGTGAGGTCATGAGAGACCAAGGAAGGGAGGGGCCAGGGCAGAATGATATGATTTCGCTCTGTGTCCCACTCTAATTTCATATTGAACTGTAAATCCCACCTGTCAAGGAAGGGACCCATAATCTCCACTGTAAAGCGAGAGGGAGAGGTGATTACATCGTGGGGCACTTTCCTCCATGCTTTCCTTGTGAGAGTGAGTGAGATTAGGAGATCTGATGGTTTTATAAGCATCTGGCATTTCCCCTGCTTGTGCTTACCTCTCCTTCCACCATGTGAGGAAGGTGCCTGCTTTCCCTTCATTTTCCACCATAATTATAAGTTTTCTGAGGCTCTCTGCCAGCTATGCAGAATTATGAGTTAATTAAACCTCTTTTTTTTTTTTTTCAATAAATTACCCAGTCTCAGTGTTCTTTCTTTGTTTGTTTGAGATGAAGTCTTGCTCTGTCTCCCAGGGTGGAGTGCAGTGGTGTGATCTTGGCTCACTGCGAACTCTACCTCCTCTGTTCAAGTGATTCTCCTGTCTCAGCCTTCTGACTAGCTGAGATTATAGGCATACACCACCATGCCAAGCTAATTTTTGTGTTTTTAGTAGAGAAGGAGTTTCACCATGTTGGTCAAACTAGTCCTGAACTCCTGACCTCAGGTGTTCTGCCCACCTTGGCCTCCCACAGTGCTTGGATTATGGACGTGAGCCATCATGCCCAACTCAGTCTCAGGTATCTTTATAGTAATGTGAGAACAGACTAACACACCAGTATGTATCACATTGTTTATTTAGAACAAACGATTCACTCAAGTTATGAAAAGTATGTGTGACATGGGAGCAGGGTGTAAGTATGTACGTGTGTGGGTGGAAATTTAGGTGTAGCCACTAAATTACCTCCTAAAAGCCAATGCTTTTTCATCTTAAGCTGGAAGATATGCCATGTTGTGTTTATTAGGAAGTTCATCCTGAGGCATATTTTGCTTTGAAGATCATAAAAGAACTCTTCTGGGAATAGTTAAACAGATTATCTGAGGATTTCTAAAGGTTATACAGTACAAACTGGGAAAGTGTCCTAATTTTTGCCCTAATGACTCACCATATTCAGCCTCTCCCTTCCTTTCTCCTTGCTGCTAATGCTTATTTTATGTAAAAACCTCAACTGGAACTAACTAGGACATCTTTAGGGTAATGTTAGTTTCTAGGCAATAGTAATTTTCAATTAAAATTGCACAGTGTACCAGTGAATTGAAAGTCAGCTAGAAGGATACTATATTGTGGACTTTTTGGTTTTTCTAATCAGCCCACAGATTTCTCAAAATTGGCAACAAGTTTTTGGTTGTTTTCAGTTTTATGCCACAGTGCTTATCTGGTTTCCACTCCTCTCTGTGGAGAGGAAACAAAATTCTCCCCTAGAATTAGGCTCAGCTATCCTCAGGCTGTAGTAAGGCCTGCATAGCTCAAGATAAGAGAAGAAAGCACTTCAAACAGCTAGGAATTAATCAGCCAGCCTGGCTTCCAGCTCAGTGTTATAACTGAGCAATTCAGTTTCAGAAGCTCACTTACATTAACTGAAATTAAATGAGACAAGCTTGTTTAATTCTTGTATATAAAAGGCTCTTGAAGCATAGTTTAAACCAGTTACTGTGTGATGTCATGGAGCAGAGGGCTAATTGAGCTCATTGGAAAGGGAAGGGCCCCTGGGTTTGTATCAAAGAGCCATTGGGCTGGCCTTTGAAACAATTTCCTTATGTCTTATTCAAACCTTTGCAACATTACATTTTGTATCGTCCATTATCATTTAACCAGAATGTTCAGCTCCTCCTCTTATTTCAGTATTATTTGTAATAAAGGAAACTCCTTAGGGAATACATATGGTAGTTTAATTGTTCTGTGAACCAATGTCTCTTAAGGCCTTTCTCATTGTATCTCAGAATATTTCTACTTGTGACCAATAGGATTAGTTATCATGTTCAAAGTATTCTAGAAAACAGACTTTTGTTATACTGATGGATTTTAATAAAGGGCTCAAATACATAATAAACACGATCAACCAACATATATTTTCTAATCAGATATTATATTTCACTAATAATAATATTTTGTGTCTATAGGTATTTTATTTTTATATTTATATTGGTATTAATTTTTTAATAACTTATTGAAAAACACATTAAATCTCAAGGATATATTCACACAAAATTGAAGTTAAATTTCTCTCCCAAAGTTTGAAAACTATGTGTTGAATCAGTTTAGTAACAAAGGTTATATCTATTTTCTGATTAAATGATTAGCCAATCAGAGCAATCAATATATGCTAATGATAGGGCTAAGAAAAAAATCCCGAAAGATTTTAAACCTATGACCGTAAACTCAGAATGATCTGTCGTAATGATTAAACCATTTGCTCTCTATATATCAGGTACTAGCCCATTAATTTGGTCAAAGATATTGAAAGCTTTTTGTTCTACAGGCTGTTAGTAAAGCAAATAAAACATTTATCTGTGTTATTGACAAGTTCTTAATAGATTTATTCATTGGACACTATAGCCCTTCACTAAGTTTTAGCCATGCAGAGACTAGGAGCATTTAAATGATTTGGGCATTAATTAAAATGTGGTCCTTCATGATGGTTAAAGTTGTTCAATACAGTCAACATCTACTTTGTGACTAGCTAATCCAGTGATAACACTTAATTGTGGCTTATTCCATGATTTCTATAAAAATTAAATAGGCTTTGATAAAAAGCAAATTGAAAATCTATAACTCTTTGCAAGGTGGTAGTTTTTTTTCTTAAATGTTGATTTATGTGGAGAAAGATTTCTGTAGATGATCAGTACACAAAAATTTAAAATACAAAAAAGAACTGTGATTCAGTAACTCATAATGTTCTACTATTATGAACAGTAAAAAAAGCAGAAACTGATAGATGATGTGTTACCATCCCACATGTACACATTTCATCAAGATATTGACATAAAATAACCTGAGTACTGTTTGTAATATAAAAATGTAGATATAGTCCAAACATTTATCAACAAGATAAAGAATAAACAGTCATATATCCATACAGTGGAATATTATATGACAGGAAAAAATAAACCAAATAATCACATATATTGAAAGAATATCAAAAATTTATTTTCAAAGATAAAAGCAAGCTATACTTAATAACAGTATAATCAATATCTGTACATGTCAAGAGAGCCAAAACTTAGAAATATATTTTTATAGTGATTCATACAAGTAGGTTAAACTACGTAGAAAAGCAAAACAGTAGAATATATATCGAAAGCACTATGTGCCAGTTTCAACAAAATACTCAATTAATATTATGATTTCCATTCAAATATAGGAAATGACATACAGAGAGGTTAAGCAACATCCTCTAAGTCACACAGTTATAAAGTAGGAGATCCAGGACTTACATCTAGCAGCCTAGCTCATGAGTTTGTCCTCATTCACTGTCCTCTATAGCCTACAGGGGATAATCAACAAAATTCACCATAGTGTATATATATATATATATATATATATATGTTGATTTTATTATTTCTTTTTAAAACACACATATACAGGGTTTATCAAAGTTTTATATATTTGTTTAAGTTTACATATTTTATAATTACAAGAGAATATCTGAGAATCTTGCTACTCTCAGCAGAATTAATCAAATCACTGTGGTAACAGAAGTCTACTTTTCTTTAATGATGAAAAGAAGCATTTAAAAATTAACACATTTTGCTAAGGAGTTTTCTTGTTATTTTGGGTTATAGTCCATTTTTTGCACCCTGAGAGTGCGTAGAACAAAAGTGCTGATAAGTGATTGAATGTATAATAACACTGAAGAGAAGGAATAAAATGACCTGGTGCTTTATTTGTCTTTGAAAGGTGAAAGCAGCACTTCATGTATTTTTTTTGCATTTATTTCAAGATATTAAAATCTGCAAAGTAGTAGTAAAAAATTCGCATTAGCAGCAAATGTTAGTTGAGCACTTCATATGTCAAAGGCATTGTGCTAGGTGCTAGCATATGTAATATTTTATTACTTGTTTACATCAAACCTAGAGAGGCCTTTTATTGTGATACCCATTTTTCCAAATGAGAAACAGAGGCTAAGATAAGTTATGTAACACACTAATTAGCAAGTTGCAGAGCTACAGTTAGGATGTAATTCTTTATGATTCCCAAGGAAATGCTCCAAATAATTGACCCCATTAATTTTTTTGGTTTATTTTGTAGTCTTTTTCATGTGAAGTTTAAAATATATAACAGAGTTGAAAGAATTTTAAAATAAACATCTGTTGCATTAGTCTGCTTGCGTTGCCATAATGAAATAATACATTCTGAGTGGATTAAACAACAAAAATTTATTTTCACAATTCTGGGGTCTGATAAAAATGTTTTATTTGATATTTATGTGACTCTATTTCTTTATTTATCCATCTAACCATATTACATTTGATGCATTTAAAGGAGGGTCATGAACATTCCCATAGAAAGTTGCCATTATAGAGAGCCATAAACTTTCCCATAACACTTTACCATATGCAATATTAATTGGAGTTCAAAATTTGATGCCTTTTATGTAAAATTTGCATATAAAAAAGTGCACAAATATTAAATGTGCAATTCAGGGAATTTTAGCAAGTGCCCATTCTTTTGTAAACTGAACCTTAATCAAGATATAGAATGTCATTATCATCCCCAAAAGTTCCCTCATCCTCTTTTCAAATTGACTTCTACTTCTGGCTTCTGGCAACCATTGTTCTAGTGGTTTTCTGTCATCAGTTAGAGTCATCTGGTCTAGAACTTCACATGACTGAACAATACAAAATATGCTCTTTTTTCTAAAGCTCCTTTCACTGAACATGATGTTTCTGAGATTTATCCATGTTGTTGGATTTGTCATTAGCTTGACTCTTTCAATGTAGAATGCTATACCAATGTATGAATATATTACAGATTATTTACCAATTGTCCTATTGACAGGAAGCTGGGTCATTTCTTGTTTTTGAGTATTATGAATAAAGCTGTTATAAAGTTACAAAAGTTTTCTGTGGGCATGTATTTTCCTTTCTTTTAGGTAACAATGCAACATCAGATTACTGGGTCTTAAGTGTATATTTAGTTTTGAAAGAAAACGCCAGATTTTTTTCAAAGTGCATATACCATTTTGTACTCCCAGAAAACAGTGTATGATACCACCTCCACATCCTCACATCCATTTGTTGTTATCAGATTTTAAAAATTTTAGCTGTTCTGATGAATGCATAGTAATATCTCATTGTGGATTTAATTAGAATTTCCCTGATGATAATTATGTTGAGCACTCTCTTATGTGCTTACTAGGTCATTTGTATAAGGCATAACTTGTGCTGCACAGATATTGTGCATTTTACAAATTGAAGGTTTGTGGCAACCCTGCATTGAGCAAATCTATCAGCATTATTACTATTTTTAACAGCATGTGCCCTCTTTGTGTCTCTGTGTCAGTTTTTGGTATTTTTTACAGTATTTCAAATATTTTCACTATTGTTATATCTGTTATGGTGATCTGTGATAAGTGACTTTGATGTTACTACTGTAATTAATTGTTTTTGGGCACCACAAACTGTGCCCATGTAAGATGGCAAACAATTTGTAAGTTCTAACTGCACCACCAAGTGGCTGTTTCCCCATCTCTCCTCTCCCTCTCTCTTTGGGCTTCCCCATTACCTAAGACAAAACAATACTGATGTTAGAATAATTGATAACCCTACAATGGCCTCTAAGTGTCCCAGTGAAAACAAGTGTACTATGTTTTGTATTTTAAATCAAAAGCTCGCTTACTGAGAAAAGCATGTCAAAAGTCAGGACAGACTGAAAGCTAGGCCTCTTAAGCCAGTTAACTAAGTTGTGAAAGGAAATGTTCTTGAAGGAATTTAGAAGTGCTATTCCAGTGGACATATGAATGATAAGGAAATGAAATAGCCTTATTGCTGATATGGAGAAAGTTTTAGTGGTCTGGATAGAAGATCAAATTAATCACGACAGTCCCTTAAACCAAAGTCTAATTCAGAGCAGGCCCTAACTATCTTCAATTCTGTAATGGCTGAGAAATGTGAAAAAGCTGCAGAAGAAAAGTTAGAAGCTAGCAGAGGTTGAGTTAGAAGATTTAAGGAAAGAAGCCATCTCCATAACACAAAAGTGCAAGCTAAGTCGCAGTTGCTGATGTAGACGCTGCAGCAAGTTATCCAGAATATCTAGCTAAGATTATTGTTAAAGGTAACTACACCACACAACAGATTTTAAATGTAGCTGAAATAGCTTTCTATTGGAACAAGATGCTATTTAGGACTTTTGTATCTAAAGAGAAGTCAATGCCTTCCTTCAAAGATTCAAAGGACAAGCTGACTCTCTTGTTATGGGCTAAAGCAGCTGATGATTTTAAGTAGAAGCCAGCGCTCACCTATCATTCTAAAAATTGTAGCTACCTTAGGAATTATGCTAAATCTGCTCTTCCTGTGCTCTAGAAATAGAATAACAAAGCATCAATGATAGAACATTTGTTTACAACTTGGTTTACTGAAGAATTTAAGCCTCCTGTTGTGAAACGCTATTGAGAAAAAACGAAGATTTCTTTCAAAATATTACTGCTCATTGACAATGCACCTAGTCATCCAATAATTCTGATGGAGATGTACAAGAAGATTAATGTTGTTTTCATGGCTGCTAACACACTATCAATTCTGCAGCTCATGAGTCAAGGGATAATTTCAACTTTCAAGTCTTATTATTAAAAAAACGTATTTCATAAAAGTATAGCTGACATAAGTGATGAATTTTCTGAAAGATCTGGGCAAAATACATTTTAAACTTTCTACAAAGGATTCACTATTCTAGATGTCATTGAGAACATTTGTGATTCATGGGAGGAGGTCAAAATATCAACATTAACAGGAATTTGGAAGAAGCTGATTCCAACCCCATGGAAGACTATAAGGTGTTCAAGACTTCAGTGGAGGAAGTAATTGCAGATGTGATGGAAATGGAAAGAAAACTAGAATTCGAGGGAGAGTCTGAAGGTGGGCCTGAATTATTGCAATCTCATGGTAAAACTTGAATGCATGAAGAGTTGTTTCTATGAATGAGCAAAAAATGTGGTTTCTTGAGATGGAAATTACTCCTGGTGAAGATGCTGTGAGTATTGTGGAAATGATCACAAACAATTTAGAATATTACATAAGCCTAATGAATAAAGCAGAGGCAAGATTTGTAAAGATTGTCTCCAGTTTGGAAAGAAGTTCTACTATTGGTAAAATGCTATCAAATAGTATCACATACCACAGAGAAACTGTTTAGAAAAAGTAGTCAATTAACGTGGCAAACTTCATTATTGTCCTATTTAAAGAGATTGTTACAGCCATGCTAACCTTTGGAAACTACCACCTTGATCAGTCAGCAACCATCAACATGAGGCTGATCCTTCAACAGCAAAAAGATTATGACTTGCTGAAGTCTCATATGATTGTTAGCATTTTTTACAACAAATTATATTTTAATTAAAGTAAACACATTGTTATTTTAGACATAATGCTATTATACACTTAGTTGGCTATAGTTTAGTGTAACATAACTTTTACATGCCCTTGAAACGAAAAAGGTTGTGTGACTTCCTTTATTGTGATATTCACTTATTGCAGTGGTCTGGAACCGAGCCACAATATCTCCAAGGTATGCCTGTGTCTCCTTTTATGAGATGTCTGTTAATATGTTTGTCTCATATTTTTAATAGTAGAAACTTTTTATTATGAGCTATAAGAATTCTTTATATATCCTGATATCAGTACTCTTTCACGTATATGTTTCATATTTTTCTTTCTGTGCCCATACCTTGCTAATTCGTTTTCTTCATGCTGCCTTTTGATGAACAGAAGCTTTACATTTTGTTGAAAAGCTAATTTACTAATTATTTATGGATACTGTTTTCCGTGACTTCTCAAAATGATTTGCCTATGCTAAGTCACTAACATGTTAGCTTGTGTTTTTGTCTCATGGCTTTATGCTTTAGCTTTTACCTATAGCCTTATGATCCATCCTAATGTACTTTTTGTGTATTGTTTGAAGTCAAGGTTGAGGTACATTTATTTTCCCTAAAGGATACATATTTGTATTAGTCAGAGTTCTCCAGAGAAACAGAATCTAAATGATAGGTAGATGGCAAATAGATGATAGCTAGCTAGCTAGGTAGATAGATAGATAGATATTATAAAGAATTTGCTAATATAATAATGGGGGCTAAGAAGTCCCAACAACTGTATTTGGCAAACTGAAGACAAGAGAGCTAATAATGTTGTTCCAGTTTGAGTCAGAAGGTCTGCGGACCAACAGAGATGATGGTATTAGTTTCAGTACAATTAGTGTGGCCTGAGAACCAGGAGAGCTAATGGTGTAAATTCCAGGTCAAAGGCAGAAGACTGCTGTCCAAGCTCAGCAGTCAGACAGTCACAGTTTATTCTTACTCAGCCTCTTTGTTCTATTCAGCTATTCATTGATTGAATTAGGCCCATCCACATCAAGGAGGGTAATCTGGTTTAATCAGTCTGTGTTTCAAATGTTAATCTTATCTGGAAACATCATCACAGACATACCTAGAATGTTTGACCAAATATCTGGGCACCCCATGGCTCTGTCAAGATAATACATAATATTAACCATCACACTATTTATTTCAGCTCCATTGTTGAAAATATGTTTTTTTTCTATTTGAAGATTTGGCATGTTTGTTGAAAATCAAATGACTATATGTAAGTGGATCCATATCTGGGTGAATTAAATAGCTATTATTTACATAAGTACTTTGAACTTGTGGTACTGACTCTCCCTGCTGCTTTCAAGAAGTTCAATGAGGATACCAGGTATGATAGCAAAAAGCATCAACTGTCAAGTCAGGTTTATCAAATTCAAAGTATTATCCACAAACTAAATTTTATTAATAATTTAAAGCAGAGGATGATGAACATTTTTTACAAATGACTAGACAGTAAACATTTTAGGCTTTACAGGACACAAATGGCCTCTGTCACATATTATTTTCATTTTTTAACAACTCTTTAATTCATAGACTGTTATTTGTTGACTTTCTTTTTAAAAAATAAGTAATCACAAGCCACAGGGAAAGACTGATGAAATATGAAAACCCTTAATGCAGGTTTTCAGCTCTATATTTTCTGCATTAAAATGCATTCCAGCCTAGATTTAACATTTGGGGTATCTGAATTATACATGCATGACATTAGTCATGCAAAGTGTACTGTTTTGATTACAAAACATATCCATTTTAAACTCTTAATAATTTTTCTCTCTGATAATTATATAGTGGACACAGATGAATTCCAGCAGACAAAAGTTGAATAATTCCAACTTAGATAGAATAGATATATTCTTATAAAGGTACTTTAGTATATACTACCAAGAGATCTGGTTAGTGTGTTTGCAAGGAGATTTTCCCAGAACTTTCCTTCTTTTTTTATTAATGACAGATTTCTTCCTCAGATGTGTCCAAGAGTAGAGGCAATGGCTTATAAACTAGGCGCTGTTCCCTCCTTTTAAGCAAGAGTGAAGAAAGTTTGTTGTTAGTACCAAGAAAACCTAGTGGTAGATTTACATAATAGAAAAACAATGTACAAATCATGAAATGAGTAAAACAAAGTCTTTGAGGATATATGAGTGGGTGGGGGCTAGACACAGATATAGGGTCCTTGACTTAAGTTGGACAAGCTTTATTCTTCTTCAGAATAGCCAATGTAAGAAAAATGTTAAATATAAAGGAGTGCTTTGACGTGGAAAGATGTAAAAAAGTATATTCATGCTGGATAACCTTAATCTGAAGAGTGGCAATGGATATCGAATGTCTGTTACCAAAGAAAGGGGAGAAATAAATGGGGTCTTGAGAAAACTGAAAAGTTCACTGTAAGAAACATGATAATATCTCAAGGAGCTAAAATAACCAGTTGTGGTTATTTTATTTATTCTGTTTTGTAATAAAGCAGTGAATAATAATCACCTAATATGATTGAATGTTATTAATGTGTGAGAGGTTATAAGCAGGGCAATTTATAAACATTATTAGTATTTTTTTTTTTTTGAGCTTGAGTCTCACTCTTTCACCTGGCTGGAGTGCAGTGGCATGATCTCAGCTCACTGCAACCTCCACCTCCCAGGTACAAGTGATTCTCCTGCCTCAGCCTCCTGAGTAGCTGGGACTACAGGTGCCCACCACCATGCTCAGCTAATTTTTGTATTTTTAGTAGAGATGTGGTTTCACCATCCTGGCCGGGATGGTCTCGATCCCTTGACCTCGTGATCCACCCACCTTGGCCTCCCAAAGTTCTGGGATTACAGGTGTGTGCCCCCATGCCTGGCCTTATAACCATTATTGCAAAATAAAACAAAATTTTATCATTCACAAGTATTAGATTCTAACATCAGCCGGCATGAACATTTCATATACTGAAATATATTCTTGGAGAATTTCCAAAGAAAGACATAGATTGAACACTGTTCATTAAATCTAATGCAACCAGCTTTTCCTTCAGCACTGAAACAGATTGCTAGTTCTGTTTGAAATTGGCAGCTTACATTTTGGAACTATGTCGCATGGAAAATATTTATCTTTGACTAAGAGAAAGCAATTAACAGATTTACATCCCTCATCTCACGCTTACTCCAGGACAGAGACTTATTGGGTAGAAAAACTGATGGAATCATTCATTCCATTTGCTTTATTTCCTCTTTCTCAAGCAAAAGTATTTCACTTTAAGTAAGTTAAATAACCTATATTATATGACTATGATTCCCACAAAAACTCACAAACTAAAGATAATATTCTGATTTTACAGGTGAGGAAATTGAGGCTCAAATGGCAAAGTGACTTGAGGAAGGCCAAATAGTTCATAAAATGTCTTTCATTTTTAGAGTTTTTGATATATTAATGAAATGGCTTGCCTTAGAATCCTGACTAGATGAGGAAAAAGAAAGACAAAGTTGAACATGAATTAGAACAATGTAAAGGATCAGATATTAAAGTTCAATATCATTCAGTACACTTAAATTGAACCTTTACTGTGTTTTATATTTTAAACTAGGCAGTGGGAAAGTTGAAAATGACCGAGGTGTGGTGGCTGAACTATTAGAATATCGTATAAAAGAAGGTCAGCTTTACCAAAATGGAAGAATGAGCATTGTAGTGCTTAAAAAACTAGGTTTATCTATGAAGACAATTAGAGTTGTAAATATTAATTAGATGCTGTGGAAATAAGTCATCATTTGGGGGCAAAGCAAAGAAACCTTTTGAGGCAAGTTTATGTGAATGAGAATTTTAGGAAAAGACTTATGAGAAAGATCATGGGCAACTATAGGCATTTTACCAAGGGGTTGTAGAGACTAGAACTTTAAAAATGTTCTTTGATAATCTCACTATATTAAGTCTGCATATTAGAGGTTTTTGTATATATGCCCTTCCCACAGATAGTCTCTATAGTGGATCTTATTTAATGCATTAAAATTCATTTCTTTGAGATAGAATGAGTTTTCTGGTTAACGAGATTTTAAAAGGTGATTGAAATAAAAAGCTGTGAAACAACTTGTCACTCACATGAAGGATTTGACAATATCTTCAAAGTATTCTTTACTGACAGTTGTATGATAAAGGGTGTGATGCTGAAATACTTTGCAATAGTTACAAATTAGAGAAAGAGTCAGAGATTAGTCCTCTCTCTTCAGAATGTGTGGGATACCAAAGTACACCATAGGTTTAGCAGTTTCAAAAAAGTCCTAAACTATTCAATTTAGAGAGATAATAAAGAAAACATAAATGCATATGTTTAATATTGCTAATGTGTTGAATTCCTTTATTTTAAGCCAGGCCATGCAAAAGATTAGAAAATATAGGGATGGACAAGAATGAATGTCTATCAGTGTATCTCCTACTTAAAAACCATTCTAAGAGAGCAGAAAATATATTTCTAGTCACAGTTGAGTATATTTTTAGGAGTGATTTTCAAAACTTGAAAGAGACTTCAAAGAAATGTAAATATCTTGCTCTGCTCTCTTCCATTCCCCCTAAGGTCAGTTTCTTGGCAGTGTTCTTTTCAGTCAAGATGGTTGTCCTTGCCAGTACCAGTCTACTGGGAGACAATTGTGTGTTGGGCAGCTGCCTTTTCAGTGAGAGATGTGTCTCTTCTGAAAATGTTTTTTTTTGGTACCTTCTCAGGTCTGAGAAACCATTCCTCTAGTTGTCATTCCATATGCTATCCCATATGCTAATTTGACATGAAACTGCATTGCATGCAACTTTGTTTTTCCAGAGCACCACTCCAGGAGAGTAGACAGAACAGCAGAGCTACATTAATAAAGGGATCCGTTTCACATCCATGAAAGGGACTCACTGGCTATTCAGACAGTCCTCATAAGGAATCAGATGATTTGAGGATGATTAAACAGAGTTCTAAATGAGATTCCTAAAATAAAGCAGTGCACTCTAGTGATAGATGTGATGCACATGTTCCCGGAAATTCTTTGTCAGAACTTCTGATTTCAAATGAAAGACTCCCCTGATAAGAGTGGGTGAGCTATTTATAGCATTTAGACAAATGTAATTTGATAGTGACTTCATCCAAAATCTGTTTGGAAAGTTTGGGACCTCATTGTGAAGCTACTCTTTTTAGAAAAGGATGAAAAATATATAAGAATTAATTTCAGAAATGTTCTGAGAAATTGTGCTGTTGTATCTGTATAATAGTATTTGTGCTGGTGCATCCACCTTGGGGTAATAATAAATGATACTGAGAATGAAGAATAAGATTTTGATGGAGAGCTCAGAGCCCCAGCTGTAAAAGGTGATTTGCTGCAAGGAAAGCAAAACAAGCCTTCATTTTTTTAATTAGTCCATTTTCATGCTGCTGATAAAGACTTACCTGAGACTGGGCAATTTACAAAGTAAAGAGGTTTAGTGGAGAAGGCACAGTTCTACATGGCTGGGGAAGCCTCACAGACATGGGGAAAGGCAACGAGGAACAAGTCACATTTTATGTTGTTGGCAGCAGCCAAAAAGAACCCCCCCCCCAAAAAAAAACACAAAAAAAGAGCTTGTGCAGGGCCAAATCTTGTTTTTAAAACCATCAGATTTCATGAGACCCATTCACTATCAGGCAAACAGCATGGACGACCCAGCCCCATAATTCAAGCATCTCCTGCGGGGTCCTTCCCACAACATGTGGGAATTATAGGAGCTACAAGATGAGATTTGGGTGGGGACACAGAGCCCAACCATACCAATACCAATTGTCTTACTTTCTGAGATGAGTTTGAAACAACTCAAATCACAATGATAGAACTAAGCAAACAAAAGTACACAGCTTTTCTCTTAGTGTGGAAATATTGGAGGGTGGGGCACACAATTTCACAGGATGCTAATAGAATGGTGGAGATTTGGGTCATTTCTTTTTTTTTTAACCACATCTTAATTAATTAAGTCAATTTTTATTTGTAATATCTGTCCTGGAGGACCTGGACTTAACACATCATACCTGATCACTGTGCCTACTGGCCTTTTGTTCCAGGAGCTTGGAGTCAGAAGATATGTGTATAGTAGACACATTAGAAGTGCAATGTGTGTTTTTAATTAAAGCAGGCTAAAGAGGATATTGACAATGGTGTGTGTGATTTTCTTAAGTTGGTAAAGGAGGGAAAGTTGAACGTTTGTTTTTGTTGTTTCTGCCTCTACTTCAGGGAATATTTAGACTTATGGATACCAAAATTCAATTTTTCTAAGCTCTACCAGGGCTTATAGGCTCTGTGGATTCAATGCTGACTAAACTCTTGAGGGAATAGTGACAAATGGCAATGCCAATTTATTTACAGTAGAATATCTATCTGCCCTTCGGTGGCTTCTCCAGTTTGTCCACTGGGAATATTAGCAATCCTCACTGGAAAAATGTTTATCAGAATTAAACTATACTGTTCAATAATCTGGCCGCCTAAGAAGAAGAAAGTCTCAGAGTTCTATTAACCCATTCAAATAAGTAAATGTCAACATCATGAATACCTTAGTTGAAACCTTTTAAATAAAATTCTGGGAAACAGATGCATCTGGACTTGAAGCCTTTCTCATCTTTCTTATTGTCATCAGTTCTTCCATCTCCCATTTGATCTATTTGTTCATGACTCATTGAGTTGTTCATCCCTTCCCTCATCTGTCCTGTGGCTGGTAGCCCCTGACACTGTGACACTTATTCCCCTCACTCTAGATTCGTCACAATCTGTATCTAAGTGTCAGACCAGCTAGAGAGCCACTGGCCTAAAGAACGCTGAGGTATACATTACGAGTAACAACTCAAACTATTTCAGATCATCCTTAAAAAAGTGACACTAAATTCAGCAGATGAAATTTAAGATTCTGCATGTGCAAACCACTTCTCATGTTTAGGTAATGTGATATTTCTCAGCAATAATACATAGCAAAATGAGATAATGAGTTTTTTATACCCTCAAAACGAGTATATGGTTTGTGCTGTAAATGTACAGTGGGGGAAAAGAGACTTCATTATTCTCCTTCACTGTATGGAACAAACTATGAGTATTTTGCTCATTTCTCAAAGTTCTACTCATTTATTCATTTATCCATCCAAGCATTAAGTTTGTATTCCAGTCAAAACATTAAGTAATGCAAAAAAAAAATTCCATTTGTGCCAAAGACTTTACATATTTTGAGGAAGAAATAAGATGATGCTATATCAGTAATAAAAATGACTGTATCTACCATTCATTTATTGATACCCACTTTGTGTCATGTGTTGTCCTCAATCATTTTATAAGTAATTGAAGCCTCAAAACACCACATTAGAATATTATTATCCCTATTTTACAACTAGAGAGGTTAAGTAAACTGACAAAAGTCATACAGCTTTTAAGTGACAAAGCTTGAATGTTAGTTTCTGCCTGTCTGACTCTGAAGCATGTACTCTTATTCATCACGTTAGACTTTTAGAGAAAATTAAGTTATAGTACTACATAAAAGATATGAAAAGGATGGTCTGCAAGAAGAGAAGGAGTTTGTAAGTGGTTCTGCTCAGGGAATTTTTTCAAACAGGAGGCATGACAGGAATTGAAGCCTTGAAGTGCCTTGGGCCACGAGGTAAGACAGAGCAAAGAACAGTGGGGAGAGAGTCTAGCCCTTTAATAGAATCTCAAATAGCCTGTTTTACTGAACTTTAAGGGAAACTAAAATATAAAAACTGGAGGGTTAGGTAAAAGCCAGATTCTAGAATCCTTGCATGTTTTCATAAGAGGCTTGAACCTTGTCCTCTTGGCTGTCAGGAGCCACTGAAGAATTTTAAAGCAAGGGAGACATACACAGTGTGTCTGAATACATGTCAAAATGTAAGATTATACTTTACTTTCCCAGTTGGAAAATATGTACAGGCAAAAAAAAAAGTTTCTCCCATTTTTGGTAAAGAAAGTATATTTTTATTAATTTAGATATGTATTTATGTAGTATAACAGTATATAAAATAACAAATTGATTTATAATTATTGCCTTATTTCACTTTCTCATTTCAAACTCTATATTCAGTATCTGTGGCATTGATACCATCCAGTTCACTTAAGATGCTTTTTGAGTTGGCCAGCATACTTTCACTGAGCATGTCACTTCATTTCTATAAAAGTTGTATGAGATATAACACGTTGTGAATTTATATTTAAAGCTGTCATTGGAAATTTTGTTCCAAGCTGCAAGAACCCCATTTCTGAAAAGAATTTATCTTATAGGACAGAATTTGGAATTAGGACAAAGTCTAACCCACAAATTTAGACAGTTATATAGTATATTATTTTTATAAGTATTCACAAACTGACTTATGTACAGTGACATTGAACATTGGTAACTGTTAGCCCAAATTTTCAGGAAACATTATTAAATATGCCTTTTATTGAGTGACTAAGATAAAAGCCATTTATCTTAGACCTAGATAATATCCAACATGGATTCTGTCATATAGAATGTATTCAATGTATCTTTTATGATTGAGCAAATTGATTATAACACATATAGCAACTACTAAGAGCTGTTTCTTAAAATATTTATTTTTCATTACGTATTTTCATCTTCACTTGTCATTATGTAGTATTGCAAGCTAGGAGTAGTGTATGAGAGCTTCCATTTTTAAAGTATATGAGAGATTCCAATTCTTACAGAAAAACTTGGTTTTGTCAAGTTTTAGAACTTGGACCATTGATGGGTATGAAATGGCCTTCCTTTATTGCTTTAATTCATAGGCCCTTTGTTTTAGTAATATCAAAAATGTTTCCTTGGGTTTATCGGCAATTTGGGCTTTCTTTTCTGTGACCTTCTTGTTTGTATTCTATATTCATTTGATTTAGTTGTTTCTTTTTATCAGTTATTTTTAGTAATAGTTCATATATTTTTAATTCAAATTATTTGTCTATTATGTGTTTGAAATATCTCATTCTAGGCTGTAGCTTCTCTTTGAACTTTGTTCAGCATATTTTATATTGAAGAGGCATTTTACATTTAAATGCAGCCAAATACATAAAATGTTTTCTTTTGTAGATGCATAAACATTTCAATTAACTCCCAATTACTAGACTCTTATCATATGGATATATCTGGATAGACAAAGGAATATTAAAAAAAACCGTCAAGTGCATTATAGGTTGAATAATGAATAAATCCAGATAAAGGTGAAAAAAAAGGTATACCTTAACAGGGAAATTGTGGAATGATGTAAATTGATACAAGGAAAGGAGCTACATAAATGCAAGGTATCATTAAACAGAGGGATTAAAAATGTCATATATTGTTCAGAGTGCACACTTTAGTTACCCTTTTGGTTTTATATATTGGATATTGGGGTGCTTGATATTTTAAATATCAGATACTTTCATCGATGTTCTTTGACATTTTCTATAAACCTAGAATCCGTTTTTTTAAAGCAGGACAAACTTAGATTGTGAAATGTCACTTGGTATTACTTTCTTGAAATGTATAACTTGAAATTCATAGAGTATATCACTGTGGTGGTATATGTAATCATACAATGGATACTTAGGAAACACCTGCTTCAAGAGCTTAATATTTTTTCTTGTATCTAAATAATAGCAGTGGCATTTATCAAAATTCACTTCTTACACAAAGGAAATTAAAGAACAGAGAGTTTATGTTTCCAAGAGGTAAAAGTAAATCTAATGAAGATAAGAGTGAATTGCTATTGCTATGTCAAATAAGGATGGTTTTGCTCTTTCATCTCCTACTCCAGTAACAGAGCATTTTATGTAGATTGTAGCATTCATAATATCTTTACTTGTGTTACCTCTTGATTCTCAAAGCTTTGTGAGATTCACTGCATAATAGTTATTATCCCCATTTTAGAGATAGGAAAAGTGAGGCTTAAAAGTTGTGACTTGTTTGTAGGTATGGCCCAGTTAGCTTTTAGCTGAGCACATCTGGAATTAAGACCCAGGTTTCTGAAATTCTGGTCTTAGTTTTTTTTTTGTTGTTCTTGGTTTGTTTGTTTGTTTTGCCTTACTAGATCTCTAATTCATATGTTGTTGAGTCCTTGATATTCTCAAATGGGCTCATTTCTATATTCAATACAACATCCTGGTACAGATGTTGACACTGTTAGATGGATGCGCAGTGACTTAAAAATATGTGTGCAAATTCCTCAACACTATTTCCCTCAAGGGATGAAGCGTAATTCCTCTTTACTTGAATATAGGCCAGGCTTAGTTACTCACTTCTGATTGATAGAATTTGACTATATGATAGAAGTGATGCTGTATGAATTCCAGTTGAGGTCATAAAAGGTAACACAACTTCCCCTTTTGCTCTCCCTTGGTACACTTGTTCTTGGAACCCATTCACCACTCTGTGAGAAAGCCACAGAGCAACGTGAAATGCCTGTGTGTGGGAGTTCTGGCCACAGCTCCAGCAGAGGTCTGACCTAGCAGGCAGCATCAAATGCCAGGCAGATATGTAAGCAAATCTTAAAATGATTTAAACTTTTCAGCCTTCAGACCACTATAGCTGATGCTGAATGGAACACAACCAAACTGTCCTGGCTTTAAGTCATTACGTCTTGGGGAGGTTTGGATACACTGAATACAATACCCAGATAGTTTTATTCATGTATATTTACTGTGTTTAACACTCCCTATGAGCTGATGATATGCTTTGTGCTGGGAGTAAAAAGAGGAACCAAGGAAGGAAGGCTATATACCATGATCTAGGAACTGTGATTTGTGGTACCTTACAAATAACTTCCTAAAGGATTCTTAAAATTACCAGAAAATAAATTATAATTATTATTTTCATTTGTTAGAGGAGAAACTGGGTAGCAGCAAGGTTATGTGTTTTGTTTGGATTATGTGATCGGTAAAGAGTAGAGGTAGGATGTAAATGTAGTTTTTAGGGCAAAAAGTTGAGTTAGGACTCACACTTATTCTTTCTCTCTGTCAAGGGATGATTAGAAGGTGGTTGCTGAGTCTGAAGATATTATATTTGGGATACACTCATAAATAATAATTAAGCAACAAATAAACGCTATATATAATGGAGGTATATACATGGTGCTTTAGGGGCATTGGAGGTGAACTGATTCTTTATTCTGACCAAACCTTCAGAAAGAATGAAGGCTTCTTTAGATTTTGTGTATGAGTTAGTAGTCACTTGGATCTTAAAAAGAGGTTTGGGAGAAGAAGGATTTAGACCATTCAGAAAAGAGTGAAGGACATGGCAAAGTCACAGAGATGCAAAGGCCTGAGGATAGGTGGAGAAAGACCAGTTTGGGCTCGTGTGAAGATAGGAAACAAGAGAATGAGTGGTCAGAAGCAACACAGGAAGGAGGGAAAAGATCAGGGAAAGAGTTGAAGAAGAATGGGTGTCCCAAGCTTAGGAGCTTGGACTTTATTTTAGAAACAATGAGAGGCCAGCAATATTTAAAACAAAGGAATGCTGGACTGAATCATTAGCCTAAAATATCAGCTGGTGTTGTCATGAGGAGATACCATTTCAGTGAGTGAAACCAGTCAGAGACCTGTTGCAATAATTGTTGTGAGAAATGAGGATGCACCTAAATAAAAGAAAAGTAGTGGGAGTGAAGATGAGAAAGGTAAGTCAAGAGAGATTTAAAATGATGATTTTGAATTATTTCTGGTATGATCTGGAGAGCCAGTAATTATCCTCTAGTGGATGCATAATAAGTCTCCAATTTCAAGGAAAGGGTAAAAGGTGTGTATGTGTTAGAGAGAGATTGAGTTTATGCTTTAAAATGTTGTATGAGAAAAAAATTAAATACTCAATATAAAACTAAAAGTTTAACTCCAAAGTTCAGCATGAAGATAAAATTTGAAAGGCTGATATTTGGGAGCGAGTGAAAGGAAAAGACAGATAAGAAAGGTAAATTAATGAGATTACCTGGCAAGTACTAAGGGGAGAGGGCAGAGAATGCAAACTTGGGGTATGGGAGATCAGATTACTGTTTAGAGGGCTGACATTTGAAATTAACCAGTGAAGGAAAATGAGAAATAGATGTTAGAAAGAATGAAGAGAAACAATAGAATATGGTTTTTTGGAATCTAAGTAAAAGGAAGAAGCTGAAGGCATCATATGACAGAGAGCTTAGGCAGCGTTATAGTTTAGTTGTGTGTCCCCACCCAAATCTCATGTTGAAATGTAATCCCCAATGTTGGAGGTGGGGCCTGGTGGGAGGTGATTGGTTCACCAGGGTAGGTTTCTTATATATGGTTTATTGCTATCCCTTTGGTGCTGTCCTTCTGATGGTGAGTGACTTCCCATGAGCTCTGGTTATTTAACATGTGTGCACCTTGGGTACTCTGTCTTGCTTCTGCTTTCATGTGATGTACCTGCTCCCCGTTCACCTTCTGCCATAATTTCAAGGTTCTTGAGGGCTTCCCAGAAGCTAGGCAGATGTTGGCACCACAGTTCCTATAAAGCCTGCTGAATTGTGAGCCAATTAAACCTCTTTTTTTTAAAAAAATAAATTACTCAGTCTCAGGTATTTACAGCAATGCAAGAACGGACTAACACAGGTAGTATGAATGCCATAAAGTGGCCATTACCCTTGGTGCTTAGGGTATAAATATGGAAGTTCAGTTGCAGAAGTGAAGTGGAGATTTGAAGAGATTGAACAAAGATGGGCTTGATACTGCAAAAGGGCAAAAGGTAAAGAGCAGAAAGTTATTTTTGTTAAATTCATGAAACTTAGCACAACCAAAACAGAACGTGAGTCTTCTTTTTAACATTTTTGATATTATTTTACATTATCATTTGACCTTAATAAAGCTAAGTAGAAAGCATGAGCAGATAGTATCAAAAAGTCCAATGAAGTTGAGTTAAAGTGAGAATGTAAAGAAATCCTGACAACATATACAGAAAACACTTAGTGGAGTTTGCTGAGAAAAGAAAGAAAAATAAGGCAGTAGCTTCTAGGATATATGAGTTTCAGATTTGTTTAAAATTAAAATTTATTTATTTTAATATGGATTATATCACATTACTATTTAATATCTCTCTATATACATATATGTATACCTATACATGTAAATATATATAAATGTTATATATGTAAACCATGTATATGTATACATGTGTGTATCATGTGTACATCATATATGTATTCATATATGTATATGCAAAGGTATATATGTGTATACATTTTTTAAGATTAGTGATGTTGGAGATGATATGATACAAGAAGAAAATTAATGTGAGAGGGTAGAATTGCTGGAATGATAGTCTTGAGTTGTTGATAGGGAAACGCTACTGTGCATTAAGTGGAGAGGTTGTAGCAGTAACGACACTTCTTCCAGGTTATGGATGGGGAAGTACACATGTGTATACAACAGGGAAGCTGGCAGACGAAGTGACAGATATAAGTGGGTAAAGTCTTCTAATTTCTCTTTTCTCAGTGAAATTGAAATAATTGTTAGGATTAGAGAGGGAAGGAGAAAAAGGGTGTTAAAGATTTGGAGAGATAAGGACAATAGCCTTTAAAGATAGATTGGACCAAGTATACAGTTTCATTCAAGAGGACACAGATGTGGAATCAAAAAAATGTTTAAATTATTTTTTAATTGGAAAGACAAGTCTTCTCATCAAGATGTGATTTAGAAAGAAGTTTACTCTGGCAGGGCATAGTGGCTCATGCCTGTAATCCTAGCACTTTGGGAGGCTGAGGCAGAAAGATCACTTGAGGTCAGGAGTTTGAGACCAGCCTAGCCAACATGGTGAAACTTATCTCTACTAAAAATAGAAAAATTAGCCCCACATGGAGGCTTGTGCCTGTAATCTCAGCTACTTTGGAGGCTGAGGTAGAAAAATTACTTGAACCTGGGAGGCAGAAATTGCAGTGAGCTGAGATTGCATCACGGGACGCAGAAGTTGCAGTGAGCTGAGATTGCACCACTACATTCCAGCCTGGGTGACAAGCAAAATTCTATGTGAAAAAAGAAAGAAAGAAAGAAAGAAGTTTACTCTGTCCAGTCATGCTTAACCTGTATATGATGATGTTTGAATCAAATTCACTATTGCACAAGGACATTAGACATTGAACACTGCATCCTTAAAAAATGTAATCTGTGAATGGTTACTTTCCGAAATGGAATAAATGTAACAACATACCTGAAACTAGATACATTTCATGTGGACTTTCACAACCAAGAGTTTTTCTCTTTTTCATGAAAATAATTTATGTTTTCCTGAACCCTATTTGGACTTAATATTTAAATTATAAGACTGCTGTGGCTACTCTAAACTTCACTAACTCAGGATGGTTTAATGTTAGTATACCATGGGATTGCCTATCCCAAGGGAGCTAATGACAAGCTAGACTACTTCCCCACTGAAAATGATTCATTTGCTTGAAGATTTTTTTATGTCTGATCTTTGTTTCATGATTTTTCATAGTGAAAATACAAAGCTACTTTCTGATATTAAAACAATCACTAATTAGAAAGATGATTTGATGAAAAATATTTTTAGATAAACTTGCATATGAGATTTACTCATTGATGAAAATATATGTACGATGCTACACTTACAATTATTTACATATAAATTTCTTTACAAATATATAATTAGTAATGTGTATTTATATAAAACAAAATATTATGTGATTGTAGATGGCAATATTTTATAATTCTGATAACTTTTTATATGAAATTCCAGGATTAATGGTTGCTATAAGTTGCATTTTTAAGCCTCAAAATTTAGTTCTTTTTCAGAGCCAGTATTATAATGGATCTTCAAGGAACACTTGGGAATAATAGTCAGAAAGTAATATGCAAACTTTTGTTGTGTCATATTTTATAGTATATGCTAAATACACATTATTGATATTATACACTTTATAATGTAACCTTACCTACTTCAATAGAATTAGACACTTTGAATATGAATGTCATTAATTGAAAATAAAACACCGTTGAACTTAATTATTTCAGTTTTGCATTTTGGAAAACACAAAACAGAGCTTGACTTCCACGGTTCAGCACATTAGCATCTCTCACGGTTGAATGAGTACATTTTCAATAAGAAACCAATGAATTATAAAGTCTTTTCAATGATGACTTACAATAAGCAATAATTCATGAAATTTATGCTCTGTACTATCTGTTTTCCTCCTGTAGAAATGTGGGTTGGTTGACATCTCTGATAGCCTGCTTAATCTTTTGTAAATATTTGCAAGTCTGAATCACTGGTATAGATTTTGATGCTACTCAAGAAGAAAAAAAGACCTCAAAGAAAAGGAGAGATGTAAATGACAAGTAAAGAGAAAACCATGTAAAAAATACACAAAGAAAATAAATTATTCTGGCTTTATAATATAATTAATGCTTTATAATTCAAATAATACTTCATTGAATATAGATAGCTAAGGTCTTGTTCTTTTTTTAGTGTTTGTTTTACTTTAACAAGCCTTTTGGTGCCAAATGAGCCATCACACACACACACACACACACACACACACACACACACACACTAAATTCAGCAATTTTTTTGAAATTATACAATCTGTAAAGTCACATGTCTCTTCTTCTCGCCCCTTCAATGAGTTTAATAGCATATTTTGATGTAATGCTAGAGAAAACTGATGTATCATTTGACAAAGCCTAAATTTAGTTTGTATAATGCAAATAGTTCTAAAAAAAGGGAGCTTTGTTTCCTCTTTTGTGAAACACTTTCCTCTCCACCTAATCACAATTGATCATTCCTTCCTGATGCCAAAATCCAAGTTAAGTACACTTATTAGTTATTACATGTAATAATCTATACTAAGATGAAATTCTCACATGTCTATATTTTCTACAAAGAATGCCTTAAGGGCGCACATTATGTTTAGTTCTTTATTCAGTACCTATTTTCTTCATCTGGATTATTGCCAATGTTCCTAAAGGATTTGCCAGCACCTACCTTTGCCCCTCCTTTAGTTGGTCAAAAGCAAATTAAGATCAATTTGCTCTTCTTGAACTCCTTTCAATGGCTCTTCACAGTCATTATCGTGGCCTGAAAATACCCTTTTTATTGTTACACTGTTATTTTTGTGCTCTCCTCTTCTATATTCTCTTCCTTACTCACTCACTTTGTTTCAGCCACACTTACCTCCTGGCTGTTTCTCAAATATACCAAGCACACTCCCGCCTCTCAGCCTTTGCATGGATTGTTCTTCCCAGAATGCTCTTTCTCCAGACATTCCTGTGGTTGACTCCTTATTTTGGGACATGGGTCAAATGCCATATTTTCAGGAAAGCTTCTCCTGCCAACCTCATAGAATTGCAGTTCCAAACCTCCTTCTTTCTTCTCTTCTGCCATTGGTGGTACTGTTCCCACTTGCCTCACTGTTTTTGCTTAATACTTTTCCTTTTTTAATTATTATAAAAATGAATGTATTGTTTTGTTTTTTACTGTCTGTCTCTCCTTCTAGGACTCAAGCTCTATCACTGCAGGGACTTTTTTTTTTCTTCTTTTTGGTCTCTTTTGTCTTGTAACATATCACCAGCCCTGGTATATGTTATATTTTTTCAGAAATATTTGTTCACTCACTGACCAACAAAATAAACAAATAAATAAACAGAGGATGTCAACTACTACCCTTACGCGACTCAAATAGCTAAAAGTACTGAGTCAAGAACTCTAAAAACGGCATATATACCTTATAAGTGTTTCAATAATAGTATGAAAAGTCTAATTTTGCATGATAATAAGCTTCAAATTTGTGTAGTTTGCATAATGTTTCTAATCTCTAATTTGTAATTTTTACTTCTACAGGCAAAAAACATTCTGTCATATGTGCTGTTCTTTCTCAAGGATAACATAACCTCTTAGAAGAATACTCAGGCCCCCAATGTAACATTGTTTCTGCCACATCAGAAAATTGTGGGAAAATAAGTAACTCCAGTTTCATCATCATGATAGCTAATGGCTTCAGGGATGACCCTAAAGCAGACAATGTGGTCAGAACATCTTCTCCATCTGTGTCTCTGATGTCAAGGGAAATCAGCTTACATCACTTTTTATTTCTTTCTTGGTCAAAATGACAAGTAGCCCACGTAGTGTTCAGCCCTGAACTTCAATGACCAGTGAAAGATGATGGATCGTGAATTAATCTAACTTTGCTTTAGAGCCCAAAACTAACAGAACTGCTCTTTTCCTATCAATAGTGCTCTGTGTGTTTGTGTGTGTGTATATAGAAAAATTTGTGTGATCTCCTCTGGAAATATGTCAGAACAATGAAATGTTGTTTTCATCATGATTCAGAAATGATTTGGAAAATAAGAAGACAGTACATAGTGGCAATGAGAAATAAATGGGATATCATAAAGGTATACTGTCATGAAAAGAGCTTAACAGTCTTTTATAAAGCCGACTACTGCCCCAAGAAAATTGTAAAGTCAACCCTTACACAATTTGCTCTTCATCCTTTCCTTCAGTGTAAAATTTCAGAGGATTTTATGTTCCAATTATGCAGTTAGATATGTGGCCTGAATGATCTTTACCTAAAATCATCATTTTTAGTAGTATCATCAGCCACAGAAATAGCAATTTAATTCTTTAGTTCTACGTGGTGCTGAAAACTGCAGATGTGTTTTGGCTCTGGCATCTGAAAAGTCCACAATAGAAAAATAAATGAAATTGTACCTGCACACAAAAAACAAAATAATATGGCAAATTCTTGCTTACAGCTGGCTTGAAAGACAGAGTTAAGGATAATTTTTAAAGTATTTTTACTCTGTGTAGTAATATATTTGCATAGGGTTGGTCATGGCTGGTGCCATAACAATGCCAATGTTCATAATGATGTCCAGTGTCTAATATTGTGCATTATTTGACTCTGTTGTGTTTGATACATGATATAAATTTGGTCTGACTTTCATGGATAAAAACAAGCATGATAGAGAAAAATGGAGATAAGGGATTCTGTCCTGTTAACACTATCTATATAACAATATCTTCTTTCAATCTAGAAAAAATATGGAGCAATAAACACTTACAGAAAAAGTAAATAGTTTGAGGGTGTAGTACCAGGCAATTATATTCACACATAATAATACTTTGTTAAATGATTTGATGTAGTTTTTCCACAAACACATTGCTAGTTTAATAGCTATGTAGAGATAGAGTATAGGTTTTATACAATTCATGGAGATGCTTCAGTTCCATAATATATATCGTTTTAGGAGTAAAAGATGATGGTAAATCATCTTAGATAGAACCCTCTGGAAAAATCTTTCTCCAGAAGTTCTTATCCCGTGGACCTTGGATGTCAGAGTGGCCCTGTGCTATGGCAAGGAGTCTGAGAAGCTGTAGGCAATCAACATTTTCTGTCAATTGACTAGACATATGACCATTTTGATATGATACCCTGACCAGATTTGAAAACTGTTTATTTGAGTGTGGGAAATACAAACATAAAGTGTTTAAAATCATGTTTTTGTGGTCATACCTGTAGTCACTGACAGGGTACTTTCCAAATATCCACCAAATCCGATCGGCTAAGATAAGCACATACGTTGTTGGGTTTCTCAATGAATCTCAAAGAAGTTTTGGATATCAAGTGTAAGCTAGTAACTTTTCAAACTTTGATTACATTATATTTTATACAAATTTAGTAAAGAAATCTCTCTTATGAAGCCTAGAAAGACAGTAGGGTTAAATTTACATTTCCTCTCAGAGCTTAAACTTGAATTTGTTATAAACAATTATATATTCTCATAAAGAAAGTGAAGGCCTTGTTTCTTTTTCCTTTTATTCTAGAAGCTGGTCTGGGTTCTTATTTATAGCAATTTTTTAAAATGTGGAACTTACAATTCATGAATTTATTTGATGGCTGCAAAGGTATATATTTGCTTTGTACAGTGTCTTTGGGATCTGCTCAAAAGCAGAATATTTGTAGAGATAGCAGGTTTCTACAGATATGGTGGTAGTGTATTTCAGTTTCTCTTGGTTAACTATGGACACAAATTACAAAATATTAATATTGAGACAGAAAATGCAATTACTTTCTCATCCGATATTTATACTGCTAATATATATGAATCATATCCCTGAAAGTATGTTTCCTATTATTTTTCTGCTGAATACAAAATTTAGAGTAAATTTTATATTCTGTCTGGCTCTATAGAAATGGCAAGAATTCTAATATATGGATTTCATTAGATGTGCATTCAGAATTCCTTTTGTGCTTCAAACAGTTACTAGGAAACAATGCACACTGCTGTTTGCCAACATAACTGGAAATACATGGGAGAATTACAAGAGCATATAAGTTTTGAACTACTTAACATGGTGATATTAGGGATTATGGATATAATGTGATTGTGCTAGGGATATTTTTGATTGTTGTAAAAGCGAATTGAAATTTCGTAAGATAGAAATGTTCATATGGTTGCTGTTAATAATAAAACAATAATAGTTATGGTAGTGCTAATAAATGGATAACGGATAAAGACAGAATAAACATGCTATACAAGGGCTGCTTAAGGCTTCTGTTAATTTTCATTTAAATACTAATCAAAATGCAGTAATGAAAGATAAAATAGCTAGGTTAGCTCTGATATACAAAGAAAAATGGACTTTTCTCATTCAGTTGGGTTTGGTTTGTAATCAAAGGCAGCCATGAAAGAAATAAACTGAAGTACAGGGAATCCCCAAACATATTTCAAAGATTAGGTTTGTCTATCAAGGAACAGAATAGTGCTGCCATAGGTTTGTCAAAATAAATACAGAGATACCATTATTCTCTCTGTCTTCCCTGGGTGCATTTCAACTGCCCATCAGTGACAGTAATTTTCCTATTTCCAGATATTTAATGTTCCTTGTGTGCTTTCTTTACAGGTGTTGTCTGGCATACAATATGTTGGTAGAAATAGACTTGTCACTACTTACTACACTTTGGAAGTGAAAGTATTTATGAAGTCTTGCTTTTGTAATTATTTCTGAGATTCTCTTTGAATTCTCAAGCAAAAAATTAAAAACATTTAAAAATTTTGCAATGTAAACACTTTTAAAATAAGCTATATATTAGTAATTCAACAATAAAGTTAATTTTCAGCGATAGGCATCAAAGATATAAACAGATCCTCAAAAATCCACTAAAAACACAAAAAGAAAATTCCATTCAATTTCTAGTAAAGCAGATTACAAATATTTTTAAAATAAATTTGTAATAAATATTTTGAAAAGACAAATTTTTCTGCATGTGTTGATTTTTAAGTTGAATTTTCCTTTGCCAAGTATGAAGTGTTTTTTTTTCTTTTCTTTTTTTGGGTGTCTAAAAGTTTGAAACAACCAAACTCAACAATGTGCATTTATCTTTTTTTATGGCAACATTTAGCCATATCACACAGGCTTTAAGTATCCTTAGTATCATTTTTAACTTCTCCTTTAAAAAAACAAACACAAAACCAGTCTTGAGATTAACTTGATTGACTGTCCAATTAAAATTTCTCTTTTCTCTTATTAACTGAATTATTCTCAATTTTGAGTCAAATTAGCAACCAACAGTTACTTGTCACACTGGTTACAAGAACCTAACTATATTTGCCAAATACCCAGCAGGGGTCAGCCATCAGTTCAAGGAAAACTACAGGTAGTAGTACATATACGCTTTTATGGGTAGCCCAATAGGTCTTATATGATTCTGAGAAGTATCATAAGTTCAGGAAATTCTGCAGGCGTTGGTCAGATATAACTTTTATGCTCCATTTACAATGATGATTTTAATAAAACATGCATTTCTTCTTCCATTGCGTTTATTCTTATTTACCATCTCTATGTTTTGCTTTATTGCAAGTTTTGTTTAAAAACACATCCCAACTCTGTTTCTGGAACAGATGAAATAACAGGGAGCAAATACACCCTCCTTCCTGAATAACCAAAAGCCCAAATATATAAAACAAAGATTTGCAATCCAATTCACAAGCAGGCAATGAAGTACAGCGATCTCCTAGAGCTAATAAACTAGGTGAGTCCAGTGATTGCCCCAGTTTGCTGTCCCGAGAGAGTTTTCAGTGTGATTCAGGAGGCAAGAACCAGTCGAAAGGACTAGAAATAATAGAGCCCAGCCAGTAATAGTGCCTGTTGCCAATTAACCAGACAGAAAAATTTCACAGTTCTTGGGGAATAAGGTAGAGTTCTCAGAATAATCAACTCTAAACTAAATGCTGTTTTGGCCCTTCCACAAAACATAAAAGGAAGATCCAACAGGATCAAACTCTTTACAAGTAAATCAGCTGCATCCCAGATTTTTTTCCTCAGGTATATCTATAGGAATATAAAAATATTCAGCACCCAAAAAGGTAAAATGTACAATGTTTGGTATTCAGTCATAAAAAACCCTGTGCTGTAGACAGAATGCTTGTTTACCTCAAACTCATATGTGGAAATTTGAAACCCCAAGATGACGGTATTAGCAGTATACCTTTGGGAGATAATTAGGTCATAAGACCAGAATCATAATGTTTGGGATTAGTGTGCTTAAAAAAGAAGTCCCAAACAGCTAGCTAACCCCTTGTAACATGTGAGCATAAACGAGAAATCATGGTCTATGAATCAGAAAACCAGCCCTTGTCAGACACTAAATCTGCCAGTGGAATTAGACTCCCAGCCTCCAGTACTATGAGAAATAAGTTTCTGTTGTTCATAAACCACATAGTTTATGCTATGTTTTTATAGCAGCTAAAACAAACTAGGACACCTGTCATGCAAAGCAGCAGTAACATACTATCCACAATAAGGAGAAAAATACATTAAAACTGACTCAGAACTGATGTTAGAGTTATGCTGCAAATACATAACCGTTATTATAATAGCATTTAGAACTTTCAGACAGATAGGTAGAGACACTGAAGTAATTAAAAGACCCAAATGAAACTTCTGGAAATAAAACCTACCACATTTGGGATAAAAAAAATTTACTGGTTGGAAATAAAAGTTGAATGGTTATTACAGGAGAAATGAACAGTAAAGGTGTAGAGACACCAGTAGAAACTATTAAAATCCAAACACTCAGGGAAAAGTGAATAATCAAAATGAAATTAAAAGTACTGAACAGAGTATCAGCAAGTTCTGTGTGACTTCAAGTGGCCTAAGATGCACACACCTGGGGAGCCTGCTGGGGGATAGAGGTGTAGGGACAAAGTATTTAAAGAAATACTGGCTGAATATTTTCCAAATTTGGTGGAAACTGTAAAACCACAGACCCAAGAATCTCAAGACTTATAAATCTATGATCATAAAAAAAGACATATATAAAGATAAATAAATAGATCAATGGAACATAATAGGAGAAAACTGATTATGGACACTGAAGATTGATGGTATGTTCATTATCTTTATTTGTTTCACGGATGTATACAATGTTTTTATATGCATTGGTGAAGATGCATCAAAATTTACACTTTTAGTATTTGCAGGTTATTTTACGTCAGAACTCAATCTAGCTGTTAAAAAATAAGACATTTCCTTAAATGCAAAAATTCTCAATGTAAGCTCAGAATGATTTTGGAAATAAAGAAAAACACTCCCAACTGTTTTATAATTCAGTTCTCATGAAGTTGAAATTCCTTACATACATATATTATAACTGGTTTGAAGCATGGCCTATTTTTGTATTTTAGGTATTTACTGAGCAATCACATCATACATAGCAGTGTGTAGGAGCCAGGTGTGGTGGTGTACGCCTATAGTTCCAGATACTAGGGAGCAGAGGACGGAATATCACTTGAGCCCAGGAGTTCCAGGCTGTAGTGAGCTATGGTCAAGTAACTGCACTCTAACCTGGGTGACAGAGTGAGACCCTACTCTTAGGAAAAAAAAAACAACAAAGTGTAAAGGCTATTGAAATACACAGTAAAGATGGTAAAGATGGTATATGCTTGCTGCCTTCATTATCTAACAATTCACTTTTGATCCCTTTATTACACAAGTAATTATTATTTTATACTCCTTTGTCTGCATACATTCATTTGATACAAAATCAAATATCACAAGGATGGCATATTCTAATTTATTTCAGTCTCTTAAAACTACACCATTACCTGGTCACTAAGAAATTCTTATTATGTTAAAAACATTCCACCAAAAGAATCCAAATTTCTTATCAAATGAGCTTTTATCATGTATTTTCAAAGTTGGTGAACTCTATAGTTTGAAAACTTATTAGTATTTTACTCATATGAATCTCATGGTCTCAAATCTTTCTGAATATTTATAATAGTCCATTAATAATGTGACTTTTCATCATTTGAGAAATGTATACATTTTTGTTTTCTAATTTTAAAAAGAAACAAAAATACAATATACATTTATATTAATCTGAAGAAAAATGGTTTGTATTGTCAAAACTAAGTACACAAAAATAATCAGATTGAGAATAAGAAAAACGCTAAATGGAGAGACATTACTTTTTTCTAAGGTTGCCAAGCTCATTCTTTTATAATAAATAATCTCACCACTTATACATATTTCTATCTCCTGTGGCAATCTGTTATAAATACTCTTTTTTATTTTATTAGACAAATATTTAAAATATAACCTATCATTTGATTCATTTATTTCACTAAAAATTGGTTAATTCTGTGGTTAACATTGTTTACAATTTAGGAAATCTCATCTTTTCCAAGAGAAATCAATCAGCTTAAAAATATTTAATAATAAATAAATCATAAGGAAAAATATCCTTCTTTAAAAGTGAATGACAGAGACATGGTTAGTGGTGAATTACTTGAAATAAAAAGGGAAGTCAGAGACAATAGCAGCTCTTATTTGTACAGTGCTTTGGTGTTCACCAAGCGCTTTCACATATATTATCTCATTTAATCTTCACAACACAGCTATATGCTAAGTTTTATTTTGTGGAAGAGCAAATTGACATGCAGAAAATAAAGTAAATGTATTTCTTCCATTTTTTTATGGCACCATGTTTTATTCCACCAATGATTTAGAGTGGCAAGCAAAATGACTTGCTGCAACTTCACTAGTAAGTGGCATAGCTGTGATTTCAATTCATGTTTTCTACTCAGGTCATTGTTTGAAGTTAGCAAAGTACATTGAAAGGTTTGCTTAGTATAAATAGCTTTCCAATGATGAATCCTGACAGCTCATTCTTCTCTGCATTTAACTGTATGATAAGTGTGGGTGTCAATGGACGTGAGGAGATGCTTAGGCAGCATGTGGCTGATTTAGGCACATAAGAGAAAAGGAAGATGTGTAACTATGATCAGTACATGAATAGTTAGGACATGAACACCAATTATAAATAATAATCACAGTGGGTAGGTCAATGCCATTTCACTTAGATTGGTCAGTGAAATTAAAATCCACAAATATTGTGATTTCAAAGATTATTTTTTTCATGATGTTGACATTTATTACTCCAGCAAATGCTGGTTTCTTTTCCTTCAAAATGTGATACTACCTGTTTTCCCCATAATACTAGTCAAACCTATCTATTTGCTTTCAATATTTGCCATTGTCTCTCTTAGAGAAGAGACGATTGTCAAATCACCAAGGCTGGAAAAAGAATGAAAATCACTTAAAATTAAAGTGAGTAGTCTATTAGATGCATAAAACACGGGGATAGAAGTAGCAGCATATCCCTGGACACTGCGCCACTTCCTAATTGCATTTTCCTAACTCACCCTCAGAAATAACCAGCATCCTGACTTGGTGTTGACTATTTCTTTGCTGATAGTTTTTTACACCTATGTTTATTTTCTAGAAAGGTCACATCTCTTTATGAATAATTTATTAAAAGAAAAATTTCTTAGGGAGAAATATGAAATGGATATTTCTCTGAATTTTCTTTTGTGGAATTTCTCTGCATTTCATATTTCTCTCCAGGAACATTTTATACAAATGTACCACTTAAGAATTTACTTCAATTTATAAAAGAAAAAATTGACATGAAAAAAGGAGTAGGATTTCTTTGATAAGGAAGTCACAGTGTAAATTTATTCTTTAAATTTTTAATGTTAATAAATAAAGCTATTGCCAAACTAAATGCTAATATTTTCATATGGAGATACCGTCTTGAGTTTGCCACTTTCTAAAATATGACTAACTGAATATTTGACTTGTTGCAGATTTCATCGAATGTGTTGTTCTGCCCAAAGTCCTGAAAAAGCTCAAATCTTAATCTCTTCCAATGAAATCTAGTTCTTCTGGACAAGTTAACTTAATGATAAGGTCTTGTGAATCCATAAAACACTCTTCAATTGATCATTTATTTTAAAAATTGCAGAAAAATTTATTGGTTATATAAAATATAATTGTTTAATTACAAACGTTCCTAGTTCTGAAATCACTTAAATCCTTGGGGTGCTTTTATAAATAAAATTATAATGCTACATTCCGTTGTCTTCACTAGTTAGGACATGAATACTAATCATAAAATGTTTCTATATAGTCTACATACTATATATCTCTATGGTAAGCATTGCTACTAATTGGACTTTAATCCAAGATGGGTTTATTTCTCACCTAAAGATTTTAGTACTAATTATACTGGAGAAAGACAAGGTGAAGATGTCCTCTTGCTAGGATAAGTAAAACAAAGATGCAGAGACACATCCTTGAACTAATTGAAAAGTTAGTATTTAAGAATTTTTTACCAGCAGGAATCTGCAGAGCCATCTACAATACACACGCGTATACACACACACACACACATGCACACAACATGTTTGCTCCTTGTGATTTGAGAGTGTAAGCATAAAGAGGATATAATAATCAGCTGTTTGGTTTTCTTCTTATATATTGCAATTACACAGAATTATACTGAGGAGTTCCTGAGGAAGATGAACCCAGGAACACGGATTATTGAAACTAACCAGTGTTTCAATATCATTGTTAAATTGAATTACTTGCCTTTCTATACTTTTATGTAGAGCTCTTTCTGTGAAAAAGGAAGAAAATGGTATGAAATTACAATGCTAAAATATTGTAATGTGAACCTACTAATTATTTTTATTGGCCTCAACAAATTTTTAAATTAAATCCTCAGGGAGAGGGGATGATGTTGAACCGCCAGTTTCAGGTAATTTATTACACAATTTGAAAGCTTGAAAAACAAATTCGAGATATAAATTTAAACGTTTTTATATGTATTTTTGGTTTTAGCCAATCAGAAAACTTTTATTGATCATTTCCCAATTCTTGATGTAAATCATCTCTTAGGGGCTTAAAACCATCAAGCAGCAAAACCTTGGCAAAAGCATCAAGGCAGAATATAAGGAAGACACTTGAAATAACCACAGAGGAAAGGACTTTGAAGTAATGGCAGAACCATTACCTTGCCAGCCATGTAGTAAACCAACTGGAAGATCATGTATCCCCTAAATTTTTTTAATCACATAATCTGGGTCAGGAAGTGAACTCCAATGAATGGAGACCCTGACTCCCTTAATAATCATGAAGCATCAGGGGCAGGTGCACCATAAAACCTTCCTTAGTAAAGATACTTCCTCCTTCTTAATACATGGTTCCCCTTTGATTTCCAGAACACAGCAATCTCCTGGTTATTGTCTCACTCACTAGACATTCCTACTGATTATTGCTGATTTCTCTTATTCTTTCATATTTCTCAATACTGCAGTATCTCCAACCTCAGTTCCGGCCCTCTCCGTTTCTCCTTCTACATCTATATCCTCATATGAGCTAATCTCATTTTGTATTTTTAAATAGTATGTACATGCTGAGAACTCTCAATTCTGCTTTATTTATTTATTTACTTACTTACTTACTGATGCCTCTTGGCTCTCACTTCTCACAGAACTCATCTCCAAGAGTTTTCCTAATTCTACCACTCATGCCACCATCTAAAGTATATCATCTTTCCTCTGGGTTACGTAGTAGCTTTCTAACAGGTAGCATTGATTTAAACCCCAGTATCTCTCCCCATGGGCCCATTCTTTACACTCAGCAGAGAAGCCAGAGTGATCTTTTAAAGATGTAAGTCCAGTAATGTCTCTTCTCCATTCAAAGCGTCACAATGGCTTCTCCATTTCACTCAGTGTAGAAGCCATTTTTTCACAATGGCCTGAAAGTCACGGCCATCATTAATTCTCTGATTGTAGCTCTTAATCTCTCTTTCTCGCTCAGACCTTTCCAGGATGTTAGTGTCGATACAGTTCTAGGAATATTCCAGGCAAACTCCTTCCTTATGGCCTTTCCTTCAGACCTCAAACTGAACTTTTCTTCTGCTAAATATCCTATTGAGTCTGGAAAATATTTTCCATGGTCTTTGAGTTTTCCCCATAGCTTACTTTCTCAGTAAAACCCATTTTTAAAAAATCTTATTTAATATTATACCTACCCCACCAACCTCGTTTTCATGATCTATTCGTATGTTTTATTTTTTCATAGCACTTCTCATCTTCTTATGCTTAATATAACTTATCAGGAGAAGATACATTATATTATGGCTTAACATATTTCACTTACCACTAGAATTTAAGCCAACCAAAGAGCAGGTATCTTTTTTCAGTGATGCATCTACAAAAATTAGAACAGGGTCTTGCATGTGGTAGACATCCCTAAATATTTGTAAAACAAACAAAATTGGAGATAGCAGTAAGGAGACATGGAACATGAATGTATTTATAAAAGCTTTTCTACCTCAGCAAAGAAAACAAAGGAACCATTAAAGAATATTCTTATATAGAAGTGCCAGAACTTCAGCAGCTGTGTAATTGTGATTATAAACAAAAATAGCTGTGCTAATTTTAATATAGTTGATAAAACTGTGTATTAGGAGAAGAGGTTAAAATTTAAAGGAATAAATTTCAAGCAATTACAGAGGCTGGGAATTGACATCACAGCCCTAGGACCTACATGGAACACAGAAGTGGAAATATGTCGAGCACAGAATCACATAAAAACAGACAGAAGCAGATAGGTCATAGCAACTATGATGAAAAAGAAGAGTATGTCCTAGAATTGTAACAGAAATGGCTGTAGCTAATCTCCAATAAGGGACATACTAGTGGTTTATTTGAGAGGAAATATATCCAGAGCCAAATAGCGTAATTTCTGGAGCCTGTCTACCTGGCTCAGCTGCTTATAAGCTGTGTGATCTTGACCAGAGGTTTCTCCTCTCTGCGTTCTAATTTTCTTGTGTCCGAAGTAAGAGTAAGAATAGCACACCCTCCTCACAGAGTTGTTGCTATGATTAGAAGAGTCCACATGCATCAAGCACTTAGAACAGCATCTGGCACGTAGTGCAGGCCATATAAGCATTAATTATTAGCAGTACTAATGGTAATGGTTGCCTACTGTGGTGATGCATAAAATAATGACAGCCTCAACTTTGGGCTGTCACCCCAAACTAGAAGGGCCTCTGCACCAAGTTCCAGATTCACATATTCAGTGCAAGCAAATGTGATTTCTAACTATTCTAGTCAAAGATAGTATTAAAGAAAACACTGTGGACAAATACATTTGAGAGACAGTATATACTATATGAACTTCTTTAGGAGATTCATTTCTATAACCATCCACCTTCTTCTTAACTACATACAAATAATACTGTTTAATTAAACAATTTCCCACACATATTTGATTGCAGAAATTTAGTTATAAAATATTAACTAACAGTCTACATTTACACTGCAAAGTGAATGAATACATTTTTATTTGTAATATACTGTCACTTCTGAGATTGAGTTTCTTATATTTAATTCATGCTGTATTTTGTCAATCCTTTGGTAACTGACAAATGTTCGACCTGGTCAGTATTGTTATTGCAACCACATAGAAGTGCTAGAGCCATCGTATCAATCTCTTCAATATGTTTTCACTGAAAATGAGCATAAGTCAAAATGTATTATGACTAAAAATAAATATCAATTATAAGTAAAAATTAACATTGTAATAATTTATAAAACTCTCCAAATAAAACTGAGCCATTGAAACAAAGCATTATGTATGTTCAAATAGCTTTTAGCTGCAGATGCTAATTCAAATGAATGTACTGTAATCTGATTGAATAATATTATAAAGAGAAATGTAACATAACGAACCTTAGAACATATACCATTAAAAATTACATTGAAATTTTCAGAGGGAAAGAAACTGTTACTAAGCGTTTCAGGTGAAAACAATACTATTAACTGGGAGGTTTTCATTATAGTAAAAATAAAACTTATAATCCCTATAATGTGGCTTCTCCTTATGTATTTGACTACACTCCCAACTGGTCTCCCTTTCTCTTACTTTGCACAGTCATATAACTACTCCTGGTTGTCACTTCAACACACTGGACCTACTCATACCTACAAGGCCTTGGTACATGTTATTTCCTGTAACCACGTTCCAATATCCCCATGGATGACTCCCCTCTTCCCAATATCCTCACGGGTGACTCTCTCACCCACTCATGTCTCAGCTCAAATGACCCCTTTTCAGTGTGGGCCTCTTGGAACCTTTATCATTAAAATTGCCCTTGTACTTCCATTTGTCCTCCATTACTTCATTTGATACACAGCTCTCATAAAAATCTCTCATATTACATATTTTAGATGTTTAATTATTTCCTGACTTCCTCCACTGGAATATAAACTATTAAAGAACAATTATTCTTGCCTATTTTACTGTTGTATACTTTTGGATTAGACAGTACCTGGTATATGGGAAAAATTGAATACTTGGTGAATAAGTCAACTAAACATTGAATAGTGAATAAATTTTTTAAAATCTCCAGGTTAGTTTCTTTTTTTATGCTTTTAATTGCTTAACAATGATGCCCTCTGTATTAGTCTCTTCTCGCACTGCTATAAAGAACTGCTTAAGACTGAGTAATTTATTAAAAAAGGGGGGGCCGGGCATGGTGGCTCAAGCCTGTAATCCCAGCACTTTGGGAGGCCAAGGCGGGTGGATCACGAGGTCAAGAGATCGAGACCATCCTGGTCAACAAGGTGAAACCATGTCTCTACTTAAAAAAAAAATACAAAAAATTAGCTGGGCATAGTGGTGTGTGCCTGTAATCCCAGCTACTCGGGAGGCTGAGGCAGGAGAATTGCCTGAACCCAGGAGGTGGAGGTTGCGGTGAGCCGAGATCATGCCATTGCGCTCCAGCCTGGGTAACAAGAATGAAACTCCATCTCAAAAAAAAAAAAAAAAATTAATTGACTCACAGTTCTGCATGGCTGTGGAGGTCACAGGAAACTTACAATCATGGTGGAAGGCAAAGTGGAAGCAAGGTACGTCTTATACGGTGTCAGGAGAGAGAGCAAGCACAGGGGAAATTGCCACTTTTCAACCATCAGATCTCACAAGAACTCCCCCATTATTGAGAGGACAGCATGGGAGAAACCTCCCATGTGATCCAGTTACTTCCACCCAGGTCTCTCCCTCTACACGTGGGGATTATAGTTCGAGATGAGATTTGGGTGGGGACACAGAGCCAAACCATATCACTCTCTATTTAAAGATTCTTCCTAGAATCCTTTCTTTTAAGAGTGCCATACTAGCGTTCATTCAGGAAGTCAGGGATACACGTGAGGTCTTTCTCTCTCTGTTTCACTGCCTCTAATCTTTCACAGAGAATGACAGTCCATCATCCTAATCTATCATTTCTCATACTGATCCTTTTCCATGGTCACTACCACTGCCTGAGTTCAGGTTCTGGTCATATTTTATTTGGAATTTTATAATAGTTTCTTTTATGCCCTCTTCCCCCACTTTCCCTACACTACTCTCATCCATCGTACTATATATAACCAACATTTCAGATTGATATGTCAGGTCATGTCACTTCCTTCATCAAAGTTCTTTTATATCCCTGTTGATTATAAGACGGGAAATAATGTAGCATACAGGTCCCAGACGCATTTCCTTCCTCTATCTTCCTGCTCTTCAGTCACAGTGAATTATGTGCAGTTTCTGAAAGTTTTCAGTCTCAGTGTTTGCATATATTGTTTCTTCTGCATAGGATACACTCTTTTTCCCAATTGGCCTAAAGTTATTTTCTGACTGATACCATGTGGCTATTGTAAAAAGCTTGCTTAGAATCCACTGGCGACACACTTTCCCCCCATCCTTATATCACCATTTGAGTACTGTCCGTCTATTGTAATTACTGTTTTAAATTCACCTATTAGGCTGTGAGGCCCTCAAAAGTGAGGGGAATATTATGGTCTTAATTTTCAAAATGATTTTTCATACATCTTTTAATGCTTGCCATTTAATAGTGTTTTAGGAATCAAATGTATAAAGAATATTTTAGGCAAATGAAACGAATTTCATTCATGTTATATTTGATGAGCTTAATTTTATTCCATTTGGTAAATTCTGTTTTTCTTCTTTTTCAATCTTGTATAAAGTCCAGTTTATTATTTATTGGTTAATGTTCATATATCTCTAAAAACCTTGCTTTCTCTCTAGATAAATTATGAAAACGATCAAAACTTTGAAATATATTTTTACGACAAAAACAATTACTTTTTAATCTTTCTAATCAGTAAAGAGAATATGAGCAGTGGAACGACATTAATGTTCATAATTTAAAACTTTCATTTCCTTTGTACTTGACTTTAGTTCATTAATACCATAATAGATGTTTTTGGTGTACTTTTCAGTTAATTGTCTTACATATTTAAGGTTTTTACATGCATGTATTATAATCTTCTGTTTTCCCAAAATGTGGCTACAATCAGTCAGGTAGTTTCTGAGTTTGTTCTCTTGTCACTCAGCCATGATTTCAGGAAAATGGAGTGCTTTGTTAGCTGTGTTCCATTATGAAACCACAGAGAACTACAATTTCACAAAGATCAGTTGAGAGACGGATGATTCTAATATTTTCAGAACATTGTCTCTATATGATTTTTAACCATGTTTTAGTTAGTCTTCAGACACCATTTCATTTAGATTTATATATTATGGCAGCCATGCAAATGAGCCACTTAGATCTCCTGCTGGGAAGAGTATAATGAACTGTTGACCCCAGCTGCTGCATGTCGGGATGCACCATTGCATTGCATTTGTGACCACACTCTTCTTTCCATGGCCTGCTCCCAACATATGACTAAACAAGCAGGGAGTACTACTGCAGGCTTATCGAGTGAGATGCAGGACTCCTCTTATAAACAACTGGGGCTTGAGGTCTCATTACATGCCTAGCCAAACTTTTTCTTGCATCTGTGTTAGAGCCTGAGATTCTCCCTACCTTTTTCCTTCTCTAATTTTATAAGCACCAGAACTGCACTGTGGCATGAAGTCTCCCTCTTCCTTCTTTTCCCTTATATTCAGTCCCCAATACATACTTTCTACTTTTAATTCCCTCTAGACATTTGTTTTTCTACAGATCCAAACTATTGAATATCTTTTTTTTTTTTTTTTTTGAGATGGAGTTTCGCTCTTGTTACCCAGGCTGGAGTGCAATGGCGCAATCTCGGCTCACCGCAACCTCCGCCCCCTGGGTTCAGGCAATTCTCCTGCCTCAGCCTCCTGAGTAGCTGGGATTACAGGCATGCGCCACTGTGCCCAGCTAATTTTTTGTAATTTTTAGTAGAGACGGGGTTTCACCATGTTGACCAGGATGGTCTCGATCTGTTGACCTCGTGATCCACCCGCCTCGGCCTCCCAAAGTGCTGGGATTACAGGCTTGAACCACCGCGCCCGGCCTTGAATATTTTAAGCAGGGTTGACTCACTTTACTATCACAAAATGTTTGCTAAGTAAGAGTACAGAGAAAGTGTAATAGGGTAAGAAGATTTGTATAGCATTTTGCCAAGGTAATCCAGCAGTTTCAGAGTATAATTCATTCATTCATTCATTCATTCAATTAACTCTTCTTGAATGACAACAATACACAGACATTTTTGAAGAGAACTGGGATCAAAGATAAAAATCCTACACTGTACTGCAGTTTCCTTCTAAGTGTCAATCTAATTCTTCTTATATTTTTATGATACAATTCAGCAATATTGAATTACTACTTTCCTAGATATGTTACAGTCTCTCATTTCTATATACCTATGTTAGTTGTTCCCCTGCTTATAAAACCTCTTTCTACTTCTTGCTGTCCACTTAAACATGCCATCTTTCCCAACCTCTGTCTACTTAACACTTTCCTACCTCACTTTCAAGCCTCATCTCAAATTCCACCTACTCTGAGAAGAGTTTCCATGGTTCTTTTAAGTGGATTTAAATGTGTCTCAGGTTGTCAAGTATGTGGTTTTTAAAGGACAAGTAAAATGTTACCACTAAAATCTGAAAAAAAAGATAAGTTGGGATACGTTTCTGTCAATACCATCTCACATCGTGCCTCTTATTTATTGTTGTTGTTCCACAGTTCTTTCTATGACATACATTTAAACACATTTGTTCATCATTAGGTGCTCTGCCCCACTGACAATGCACTTTATATCTACTGTCATCATGAGCATTTCCTGATAGTAATGTATGTTTTCAGTGCATAACTGTCTTGCTGTGAGACTCTAAGTTTTCTGCTCACAAGACAGATGCCATTCATCTTTGAATCTCCTGTTCCTCTACAGTCAGTAAATAAATATCCATTTAATGAAAAAGAAAGATCCCAGTTAGTAGGGGAGAGCATGCACAGATAGGTATAATTCAGTTAGACAAGTTCTTTAATGAAATTGGAATTACTTGTCGTTCACAATAGCTAGCACCTATATATATATATATCCGAGGAATTAGAAAAGATATCTCAGGGTCTTGAAAGCTGAATATCTAGCAGTGATCAATGGAGTTCAAGGAAAGTATGTTTTTTTCCTCCCGCAAATCTCAGCATTTCAATTATCTGATTTTTTTCTAAATATATGAGTATGTGGCGAAATAGGAACACTTTTACACTGCTGGTCGGAGTGTAAATTAGTTCAACCATTGTGGAAGACAGTGTGGCAATTCCTTAAGGACCTAGAAATAGAAATTCCATTTCACCTATTAATCCCATTACTGGGTATATATCCAAAGGATTATAAATTGTTCTATTATAAGGACACTTGCACATGAATGTTCATTGCAACACTGTTTACAATAGCAAAGACTTGGGACCAACCCAAATGCCCATTGATGATAGACTGGACAGGGAAAATGTGGCACATATATGCCATGGAATACTATACAGCCAGAAAAAACCATGAGTTTGTGTCTTTGTAGGGACATGGATGAACCTGGAAACTATCATTCTCAGCAAACTGAAAAAAGAATGGAAAATCAAACACTGCATGTTCTCATTCATAGGAGGGTGTTAAACAATGAGAACACATGGACACGAGGAGGGGAGCATCACACACTGGGGTCTGTAGGGGGCAACTAGGGGAGGGACACTGGGGGATGGGGAGTTGGGGAGGGATAACATGGGAAGAAATGTCAGATATAGGTGACAGGGAGGAAGGTAGCAAACCACATTTCCATGTATGTACCTATGCAACAATCTTGCATGTTCTTCACATGTGCCCCAAGACCTAAAAAGCAATAATATATATACTTTAAAAAAAGAAACATACATGATATATTGAATTGAATATATTCAATTGGAAATATTTGGTCAGGCAAAGAAAGATAAATACAACATGTTCTCACTTGTATATAGAATCTAAAAATGTTAATCTCATAGAAGCAGAGAATAGAATAGTGGTTGCTAGAGACTGGTAAATGGTGAGGGATAGACATAATTGGTTAAAGAATAAAAAAGTACAGGTAGATAGGAATAATTTCTAATTTTCTATAGCACAATATGGTGACTACAATTAATGAAAATTTATTGCAGATTTTCAATATCTAAAAGAGCAGATTTTTAATGTTTCCAAAATAAATGATAAATATTTGAAGTGACAGATATGCTAATCACTCTGATTGGATCATTACACAGCATATACATCGATGGCGACATCACACTGTACCCCATACATATGTACAGTTTTTATGTGTCAATTAAAAGAAACAAATAAAAATTAAGAAGTATTTATAAAAAGAAGGGGCACTTTTGTAGAAACTTTGCATATCCATTTTCTAATAATTTCTAATCATGTTGCAGCAGAGTTGTATAAATATTTGCTTTGCAAATGGAAATGAAATCTTATACTTTTTAATAGAAGCATCTATATGTTCCTGAGTGGAGGGAAAAGTCACAGCCCTTATAACTCAAAACTTTAACATAAGTCAAAACCTTTTCTTTCTAAAAAAATGTAACTCATCAAAGATTTAACAAGTAGTTACTATTTCTACGATGTGCCAGACACTCTTCTAAGTTTTAGTGTATATTCCGTAAAATTTCTGAGGTGAAGAGACGCATTAACATTATACAATAAAAATGGTCCTTTTGGGTAGATTTTTAAAGTTTTTTTAGGTAAACTTATGTGCTAGACAACAAAATTAAATATAATTAGTTGATATATATGTATATGAATTATATGTAAATACTAGTAAATATATAACTTGCAAGACTCTCTTATTGTATATGTGACATAGTCATTTTTACAATAATACCCTTGTCCTGGAAACAAAAATGGGCAAATTACCTAAATAGCTTTTTCTTCACTTACTTCAGGAAATAAAGACTGCTTATTACTATAATGTGTGTGTAGAATTATAAAGATGGAACAGCCCAAAAATCATACAGAAGAGCTGCAGCATATGTTATGCTTTCTATATTTAGTGCCATGTTTGCCTTCCAAAATAAATAAAATATATGGGACTATCTGGAAACAACATCTAGGGAAGATCTTCAGGGGAAACATGTAAGGTCTGAGCTACCAAAATGGCTGCCTGGTTGCTGAGGAAGAGGCTCCTGGAAAAGTGCAGTGGAAACTTTCCCATCCATTGCTCTGAGATGCCTAATTCAGGTCCCAACTGACATGCCTAATGGCATTTAGGTCTGTGACAAATCTGATTTATTTGGGTGTTCTTTCTCTGCTTCGATAAAGGAACTGCTGATGTGGTGACATATTAGTCATCGCGCCTCTAGAGCAGTTTCTTCTGCTGGTAGCTGAATCTCTGTTCAGCAGGACTATAAATTTCTTTCAGAACCAATGTCATGTTTCTGTTCTGCGTGAAGACTCTGTTAGGTCCTCTGTCAAGCAAATCCCTCGACATCCATTTTCTTGAAGTCAAAATGTCTGGCTAGACAACAATTTAGTTAATTAAGAAGAACACTTCACAAAATGCTGATCGAGTGTGAGAGGAGGGGCTTGTGATGTGTGAGAAAACAGTGGGGCTTGCAATTTCTTAATTTAAGAAAAATTAGAATTGAAATGTATCATTAAATATTATTGCCTCTAATAACATCTACAGCAGTGTTCTGTTCTTTTCTCCCTTAAAATCTAATTACTGTACAACTAAAACTGCCTTCTTTGTAGTAACACTTTTTTTAAATGTTATTTGTGGAGGTGTTTTCTTTCACAGAGAGTCTAGAAGTTGCCTTTAGACCACTAGACCACTGGGGGTTAAACTGCCAATCAGTATTTTTTTTTTGACTGAGCCTCATCATTCATTTTTCCTCATCCCACTAACTGAGCTGTATCTTCCACAACATTCCTACTGTTCTTGCTTTCAACAGCTGTGTAGATCACTTTCCTTTTTTTTTTTTCCTTTTTTTCTTCTTTCCTCTCAGGCTAATGAAAAACTTCTTGTCAATGTTCCTCTTTATTTGGTAATATTTTAAACTAAAATCTTAAAAATAATATGAATACCAGAGTAAACAGTTTCCTTTGCTTGTTCTTGTCATCTGGTAGACTCTAGTGCACATATTATGGTCACCATTAAATTAACATATTTTAGAAATAGTAAGTTTTGCATTACTTTCCCATTTTTTCTTACTTGATTTTTAATTATTTTTCTTTTAATTGGATTTTTAAATGAAATACATTTAAAATTGAGGCGGTTGTCTCAGTGGTGTAAAAAGTTCAGTGTATTCTCTTCCTTTTTCACTGAAAGTCTGTCTAAAGTTTTTTTGTCATAGAAAATTGTCAGGCATACTAAAGCTCATGCTTTCTTTATCATGGCAAATATCTGTTAAGTATGAACATGCAGGAAAATTATCTTGTGTCATCTTTCATATTTAACAGAATCATAGGTATTTCCTTTTGGCTGATAACTATCAATATTATTTTATTCATATTGTGTAATGAAGCTATATTTAAATATCTTAGTTTAATCAAAAGTTTTAAAAAGATAGTGTTATTCTATTTTCGATTATTTCTCTCTAATAAGATGATAATAATTTGTTCTGATGTGTGAGCAGGCCTGCAAAGCATGCATTAGGGTATCTGACATGTAGTAAATACCAAATATATTTTAGGAGCTAACAAAAAGTATTTTGTTAATTAGAAATTATCATTACCTTGATTCTTTGAATCAGTAATGTATATCTTTTAGCTCCACATGGGTTTTAGCATGACTTACCAAAACAGGAATGAATAGCTTTCTCTCAGGAGCCATGCTGTAAGCTATAGAATTCAGGTGGCCTTTCTGCTGTCATCCAAGGTTAGCAATTATAATTATTCATTTAGTCAAGCTGATTCCTAAGTATCCTCTAAAATTGAGACAACCTCCTCAATTTGAAATGTACTTTCATTTGCAAATCCAGATAAAAGAAAAAGAATTAAAAGTTGAGTGTGAGGGAAAAGGAAAGTAATACAAAATCTGGCTAAATTATTTACTACAGACTTTGTAATAAAGACAAAAGGGATTATTTGAAAACAATAAAACCTATGCTATGAGATAAATTATGTACAGTTTAAAAAGCTCTGGAATGACATTTCCTGTTGCACAGTTTAAGTAGAATTTAGTATTGTCTGAATTTTTTTAAACATTGCCATTATTATAGATGTGTAATGGTATTGCCTTGTGGTTTTAATTTGCATTTTATAATGAATGAATGATATTTAGTCTTTTTTGTATGCTTATTTTACATCTTGTATCTTCTTTGGTGAAGCGTCTGTTTATATCATTTTCCCACTTTTAAATTGGTCATTGATTTTCTTATTGAAGAGTTTCAAGTATTCTTTATGTATTCTGAATATGACATTTGTAAACATTTTCTTCCCATCTATGAGGTGTGGTTTTATTCTCTTAAGAATGCCATTTGTATACAAAAATGTTTTAATTTGATAAAGTATAAATTTTTACTTTATGATTATATTTTTGCTGTTATATATAAAAATTTATCAACAAACCTAAGGTAAAATAGATTGTCTTGAGTATTTTATAGATGATTTGTAGTTTCACTTTTTACCTCTAGGTCTATGATTCATTGATCCATTTTCAGTTAAGTTTTGTGTAAGTTGTGAAATATGAGTCAGGACTCATTCCTTTTAAATATGAATGCCCAAATGTCTTAGTATCATTTGTTGTAGAGGCTATCTTTTCTTCACTGATTTGATTTTCCAACTTTTTCAAATGTCAATTTCTGGACTATATCTTTCATCAGCATTTTGTACTTCTAGCATACATGTCCTGTGCATATTTTTTATTTTTAGAGGAAATGGAAAATGGTACAGGTACTTTGGAAAACACTTTGGCAGTTTCATATAAAGTTAAATACCCATTTGCTGCACAAACCGGCAGTCCCATTCCTACTTATTCATCCAATGAATTAAAAACTTATTATGCTTCTCTACACAAACTTGTATGGTATTGTTTGAAACAACCAAGATATTGTTGGATTTAAAAACAAAAAAATTAGGTACACTTATACAATGCAATACTACTTAGTTATTAAAAGAAAAAGGAAATGATGGAACTTACTCACTTAACTCAAAGGAATTTCTAAGTAAAAAATACCGGACTGCAAAGGCCACTATTATATGATTGTGTTTATTTAATCCTCTGAAAAGATAAAACTATAGGGATGGAAAATAGATCATTAATTGTTAGGGTTTGCCATGAGGGGAAGGTTTGACTACATACAGTCAACCCAAGAGAACTTTTAGGGTGATGGAATTGTGCTTTGAGAAACTTCAGTAAAAACTTGACTATATACATTTATCAAAACTCAGAACTGGACACCACAAAATGAGCAATTTAATGTATGCAAATTTTAAGAAAATCAACCAGGGCATTGGAGGATTCTAGCATGTAATACAGAATATAACTAGAAATGTATGGCATAATCTCACTTAAAAAGATCGGGGAACAGGAACCGACATAAGTAATTTTGGAAACAGTGTTTGACTAGGTACTATAAGGCCACAGACAAAACGTCACCATACATAATAAATAGTGTACTCAGTTAATAAATGTAATTCTCACAGGCCAATGAATTAGCAATTCTAAAACAATTTTACATGTATTTTGATTTGAACAAATACATAAATAAACCATGGATAATGGGAATCAAGTTTCTCATTGCAGAAGTAGAGTTTAAGTAAGCAAGGGACATCTAAGGTAAACTTTGTGATGCTGAATTAAAGTTGGAGATTGGACTATGAATGTATGTTTCTTTTAACATAGATACTGATAGGTAAAATATGTAAATAAATATAAATGTATATGTGTAATTCTGTAGTATACATACATATACTTCCTAACTCTTTCTATTGAAAGGGTCTGGAAGTTAGAACTTTAATAACAAAGAACATACCTAGCTCCCAGATCTAAAATTGTAAATATTCATCTCTAATAAAAGAAAACAAACTTTCCTGGAGAATAGCTAATTCTACGAACTGATCAGGGAAAAGACAAGATTAACCTAAAGCATTTTTCAATGCCATTAAAAAGAAAGTTAAAATAATTTTTAATTAAAACATTTTAAAGAGGATGTAGCAGTCAATTTGAAATAATTTTCAATAACCAAACCTGAAGGAATTTAAGAAAAAACACCTACCAGTGATAATAATAGATTATAACATGAGTATCCATGCATTTATATTGATATTAAATGAATGATTGAATAAATAAAAAATGAGAGAGAGGAACAAATATTTCTTTCTTTCATAATTCTAAATAGTGAATGTAGAAATAATGACAGAAATAGAAACGTAAACATGAATGCCATAACTAGAGGATAAGAAGAGAAGACCATACTTGTGATACTCAAAGTATCTCCTGAAAGCATTACTGTGGTAGTTTTAACATTTGACCGTAAATTTTTGACTCCTCCTTTCAGGAAGTAGAGTTTAACTCCCTTCTCTTTGAGTGGGGACTGGCCTTAGTGACTCAATTCTGACGGATAAAGTATAGAAAGGCAAAAATAGTAGTAACTTTACTGTGGTGAAATCTGGCAAGCACCACCAGAACCAAGTAACCAAAGCTGAATCACCAGGAATAATTAATGTTGGTAAGATATACCCCTGATGGGAAGGGCAGGACACTTCTGTGGTATTCTTCCCCTAAATCTGCCCTCTCAATCTAACTCTGAGAAACATACGATAAATGCACACTGAGTAATATTCTATAAAATATATAAAAATTACCCTTCAAAGGTGTCAAGGTTATAAAAAATATGGAACTGCTAAGAAACAATCACAGAATGGAAGAGACTAAGGAGACATGAATCATAGTAAATAAGAATAAATTTCCTGGAGCAGAAAATTATCATAAGTGAAAACACCATAGCATCTGAATAAACGTTGAGTCTGATGAATATTTTTTGCACTAATGCTGGTTTATTAATTTTGATGAAGGCACCAGATTGTATGAGAAGTTACTATCAGGGGAGACTGAATGAAGGGTATATAAGAACTTTCTATTTCATCTTCGTAACTCTTTGGCCAATCTAAAATTATTTCAAAATAAAAATTTTAAAAAATATCTGTGGAATAATTTCTGTGTATTCAGAATCATTAGTCTGTCAGTAGAGAATATCTGGGAAGTGTTTCTCCCAACCTCTGATTTTATCATCCCACCAGTACTGCACAATCTGCTCAACTGAGTGTCTCTGCATTCTATGTTCAAAGTTCTATGATGATTCCACTCAGAATGATTACTTCTTTATGTACAAATTTTTTTGTAATACAAAAATTTGTTTATTTTCACCAATCTCTTATAGATTATATGCCACATAAAATACTCAGAATTCCCATATAAAAACCAACGCATCCGATGTGCAATTCCTGGAATTAGTTCTGAAATGCACATATGCATTCCAGTTAAGGGCTAGATATTGATGCCTGAGAGGACATGGTGCATTTTTCAGACTTGAAGGAAGCATAGGTGTGTATATGAGTGGGCAGATATGTGGCTGGGAAAATGGGCAAGGGTCAGCTCTTGGAAATGTCAGTAGATCATACTCCGCAATAAGATTTTTACAATAGAAAGGGTGAGAAGTCATTCAAGGATTCTAAATAAACAGAGAAGAAATCAGAAGCACATGTTAGATAAATTCTTCTGGCAGTGTGAAAAATAATGTTCAAGGGAGGTGATTGTGAAGGGGTAAAATATACGGCTTTTAGTAAATCATTTAAAGAACTGAAATTTAAGAAATCTAGATAGGGTTATTGTTTATCTAATATTTGTATGGCAAAGTTATGTCTAAAGGTAATTTGCTAAAGAAATAATCCTACATACAAATTTTGTATATCAATAGTGTATAAACAAAATTGAAAGATAAACACAGAAATATAATTGTCAGACATGTAATGTAGAATTTTATATCTACTCTTCTTAAAACTCATAAAAACATAGGAGCACACCAAAAGAAAAATTAACAAAGATTATAAACTGGATATTATGGATTGAAATAAGTCCTTCCAAAATTCATACTTATACTCAGTAGTACCTCAGAATTTGTTAGTATTTGGAAGTAGTATCTTTGTAGATAATAAATTTAAGATGAGATCATTAAGGTGAGTATGAATCCAGTTTGAATGGCATTTTTACAAAAAGGATTGGAGACAGAGACCCATATACAAGGGAAGACACTGTGAGGGCACAGGAAGAATGCTGTCTGCCAATTGGTGTTATGCTGCCACAAGCCAAGGAACTAACATAAGCTAAAATAAAGACCTGGAATAGATCCTTCCCTGACACATTCAAAGAAAGGAAAACTCTATCTACACATTGATCTGGAACTTTTAACTTCCAGAACAGTGAGACAATACATTTATGTTTTTTAAGCCACCCAGTTTATGGTACTTTGCTATAAACGAATACACTATATTTTAACAAAAAGAAACCATATAAATGATTAGTAAAATATAAAAACATGCTCTACCATATTTGCTAAATAAAATTCAAATTAAGAAAGTAAAATATAATTTTAATGGCCCAAGAGTTTTAAAATAATGGTGAGAGTGAGTATGTTAAAATTGGCACTCTTTTATACTGCCCATGGAAGTAAGAACTGTTAGACAGAATACATGTAAAGATACACTTAATGTATTACAGCACTTACCATAGTGATAGGTATATTGTAGGAACACAATAAGCAATAACTATAATGAATGGTGTAATTATATATCTGTATTAAAATTATACTTGTTATATAATGATAGCAATAGCAATAAAGTATCTCTTGATAGAAACTTGGCAAAATGTATCAAGGCCTTAATATTATACTCTCTTGTCTACCAATTCCACTCATGGAAATGTATTTCCTTCCTGTATTTAATAGTACCTTTTCCATGGTTAAGAGAAGAGAAAAGGATTTGGATGATGAAAGAAGTGAAGGAAACAAAAGTGCAAGGCGAGAGGAGGATTGAAAAATGTTTGAAGTGAAAAGAATGAAAAATATAATTTAGTTTTCTCATCAGAAAAAGCCTTTTTTTTAAGGTGACTTTTGCACAGAAACATGAATAAGAAGCAGAAGTCACTCACAGGAAGATACAGGAGGAAAGATTTGTGACCTCCAGTCTGTGGGACCAATCACGAAAGAGCCAAAGGAGGGGTGAACTACTCTGTATTATTTTAAGTGAAGTGAGGAGGCCAAGAGCATTGCACAGATATGTCACTGTGCCCCAACTCTCTCCCTTTCCTTCTCTCTCTCTCTCTCTCTCTCTCTCTCTCTCTCTCTCTCTCTCTCTCTCTCTCTCTCGTTTCTTTCTTTTTTTCTCTCTTTCACTCAGGTTTTTACTACCTTTATAATCATTTACTAATGTGCTATTTTTGAAGGCTTAGGCTTCTAATCATACAGAAGACTGTGCTATCAATCTACCAGTCTTCCAAACTTACTATAAATAAGAAGTGATGTTGAAAATTTTATTCCAGTAGATGAAATAGAGTTATTTTTTGGATATCCATAGGATAAGCCCCTCTTAATCTCTCTTGAGGGAGAAAATACTATGGAGTCTTGCAAAAGAGAATGAGCAAAGCAATTAAACTTACCCACAGAAGTTCACCAATAAAAGTCACAGAGGATAACATTTTTGTCTTGGGTTTCAAGGAATGATTGGGCATTACACAAATAAAAATGAGAGAATCACCTATTAGAGACAGACTGAACCATACACATATAATTGCAGAAAATGGTTTGTGAATGGAGAAGAGAGAAAAGGGGATGGAAGGAGACTGTGCAGAGGAAGTAAACAGAAATTGAGTTGCTAAGTACCTGTAAGATTAGCTTGTAAAGGATTTTATATATTCCGATAGATAATAAAATATTATAAAAGCAGCAGGAATACCATATGGACTAAACGATTATTTTCCAGTCACAATACTTTTTGAATATCATTTTATAATTTAATCCAGAACATGTTCATATTCTAACCATAATGTATTTAAGGTATTACTCAATACATTTAATGTATTGCTCTAAGAAAGATTGATGAAATCCTCTTTTCATCATAAAAATAATATATCATATTTTAAATAAAGGTGTGTTTTAGTCTGTTGTGTGATACTAAATAGAATACCCGAGTCTGGGTAATTTATAATGAATAGAAATATATTGTCTCACAGTTCCCAAGGCTGGTAAGTCCAATATGAAGGTGCCAGCATATCGCAAGTGCCTTCTTGCCATGTGATAACATGGCAAAAGACATCACATGGTAGAAGGACAAAGAGAGAGGGGGAAAGGGGGGGCCTAATTCACCCTCTTATAATGAACCTGTTTCCACTGTAATGAATCTGCTCCCACTATAATGGTTTTAATCCTTTTGTTAGGGCAGAGCTGTCATGGCTTAATATCTCTTAAAGGTTACATCTCTTACTTCTTCTGTTATAATAGCAATTAAATTTCAACATGAATATTTGAGGAGAAAAACAGCTTTCAGGCCACAAAAGGAGGAAGAACCTAAATCAATGGTGTGGCATTATTATTCTTTAGGTATTTTTTCCCATTAATCTGAAATCTTAACTTTCTCCAAATGATGTAATAAAGTATTGTCCCATTTCTCTAAATTGAAATGTTATGCCAACAATTTTATTTTTAATAAAACTTTTTGTTTTTACTATTAGCTCTTAAAATAGTAATAATAAATGTACCTTAATAACCTTGAAGTCATTCATGGCATTTTATGTATGTTGATGTCTATTTTTTTGCTTAAAATTGATCCTAATGTAATAGTTATAAGACTAATACCAAACATTTACACAGAAGTTAGTATGTGGCAGTAATTTCTCCAAGCACCTTCTATGTATTTATTTATTTTATGCCACTCAGAAACCCTATGAGGTAGCAACCATTGTTATTATCACTTTACAGCTGAAGAAACAGATGTACAACGCAGAAACCTTTCCAAGGCATGTATTAGACAGGTGAAATGTCAAGATATAATCCCTAGATATTTTGTTTATTGAAAAGAAGAAATCTCACTGCTTAATGTAATTGTATATATTTTAAATTGCAAAATTATTGGAAATAAAATTAGTGTTACTACATTTTCCACAGCATCTTACCTGATTTAGGTATAATTATCATTTGTGAATGTCTATAATATTGAATCTATAAAAGAGATTTTTTTTCAAATAATTTTCTTTATTCTTCTTTTTAGTAAATTGGGATACTAATTCTTTGTAATAGACTAGAAGACCAAAAAATACCCCCATAACATCATAGGTTCTTTTGAATCAATTAACTGACAATTCTCATGTAAGTTTGAAAACCAGCATATGGGGAAAATGCAGCAATCATCATTACTGACAAGGAGCTGGCAACAGAGTTACAGAGCTCAACCTCCCTGGGCCCTGGGAAGATTGCTTTGAAGAATCAGGGTCATCTTCTTTTCTCCATTTTCTTAATATTCACTTGGAATTTTCTTTTGAGACTGCTTTGTTATTAACAAATCAATCGACCAAGTATTATTAAGGTGCTTATTAATAAACTTCGGAAGCTCTAACAGATCCGAAGAAGTAAAAATATGACTATTTATGAATACCATGTTATAATTAACTGAAAAAATGATATGGATTGCTGTAAATATACACATACTCAATTATCAGAAACAAGCCAGTATATAACACATGCTAAAATAATACAGATGTTTTACCCTATAGCTGCTCTAAAATTGAAGCCATCACTCCTACTAGATAGTCAAGAGAGTCTTCATTAAAATGAGGTGGGGGAGAGAGACAGAGAGAATCGTAATTTTATCTTCATTATGCTTGCCTCGTATACTGTGATTATTTCTCAGTCTTTAGGAATCTAAAGCCATTCCAAGAGTCCCTGGGTGCAGGAACTTCCTTTGTACTGCTCCCCATGTTACTTCCCAGCATGCCAAAACATGGTAATTTAGTAGACTTTACTAAATATGCAACTTATGGTGGGGTGTTAGGGAACATGCTATTACCAGGAGATTTCCACTCACTAAGTCCTCAGCCTTTCACATTGCACTGCCTCCTTCTGTTCTCCCTCTCAGTCTCTCCTTAAAACCAACTGTTGAGTTTGCATCACACTCTTAGGCAGAACGCTTCTCATATTTTTATTAGAGTCTTTTCATTTTATGTAGTTGCTGCTAGAAAAAAATTATAATCATCTTGGCATATCCTAATCACAAACAGAAGAGTCTTTGAGTTATATGAGGTATATTTTTGTCTATTATATTAGAATCTCATCATTTGGAATAAGGAATGAAATCAGTTCCAGATAGCCACAAGACAATTGGCAAAGACATTGAGGTGTGATGATCCATTTGAATAGAAGTAAAGTTATGATGTCAATACAAGGGCTGTGAGACATTTACAAGAGATGGTAAATGCCAGTTCAATTAAAATAAGGTTTATATCTCATATAGCAGGGATTTATTAGAAGCTCTTTAGTAAAATATAAAAACAGTTGGATAAATGGCAAATAATCTAGATCCACAGACTCCTGTTAAAAGGTCATTATAATTAATCTGATCTAAGTGATAATATCAGAAGACTTGATGGTGCCATCAAGAGTGAAGAGATCAGAGAAACACCTTAAAGAGATTTGTCAAAATTTTCTATTATATTGAAGCCAATAAAATGCTCGGTGCTCCTGGATTTATAAAATTTAAGTGAACAAACACACATCTCTAACATGCGAGCTAATAATTTTAAACAGAACCATTGCATACATATTTCTGAATAAAGCAATGTAAAGACAGGCAGTGTATAAAACTCTAAAAATTATTTGAAAAGCTCTAGTAGAACTGCCATGTCATTAAGTATATCAGTGATGAAAGCCTATCTTAACCTTAAAAATATAGAATCCAGTGTCGTGAAGTAAACACATTCATGCTTGTAAATCATTAGCTTATAACATTGAATCATTACTGATTTTCTAGCATTAGAATAAGAAAAAATCCAGAATCTAGAGGTATCAGAAGTCATTCATTCAACTATGGTACTGAGCAACTATTCTGTGCTTTAGCACACCACACTGACAACCCATGCATAGCGAAGGGCTCATATTCTAATGGGAAAGGTAATTAGTTAGGAAACAAAAAAATGTTGATGCTTGTCTTGATAAGATGCCTGCGTTGAGCTGGGAGAAAATTACCAAGGGGGGGTGAGGAAACATGTAGGTCAGCTTCTCTAAGAGATGAATTGTTCTATACCTTATTGCTCTCTAAAACTCTGATTTAAGAATCAGTATGTTCTGCACATCACTGTATCTAATTACAATTTCTATCATGAATGTAAGATGAAAGAGAGAATGTGGGAGATTATTTCAACCATAATAAAAGTCTTAAACCAGAAAATAAAACAGAACTTCTAGCATTGACATGTGAACCATGTTGCTAAGCAGGAGTAAAGAATCTTACTTATAATTACTGCAGGAAGATATCCCTTTTTAAATCCATGATTCAGGGTTGCTGCAAACAAGCTCTCTGTTATTTAGGTAGCTGTTGTACCCGCTGAAGTATCTCCAATTTAATCAGGAGCGTCAAAATCTTCCCTCATTTTCTTACTGAATTTCTTCATGTTGAATTAATTTTATTCATTCAGAAACTATTTACAAGGTTTATATCAAGGATATGCTGGAGGAGTAGGACCTTGTTCATAGCTTTGGAGAACTTAACCAGTTAGTGAGTTAATGAATTCCCCCTTCTCCATCCCGCTCCGCTTTTTATTTGCAAAACTTCTTGGTTCCCATGTATTGTTTTCATTCTATTCTTGCTCCTCTCAATTCTTAGACTCTTGGTTTCTCCTCCTTCTCTTTCTCCATTTATTCACTTAAAACCATCTAACTTTTTCCTCTAGGTACTGTCAGTGAATAGCCTGCCCTGAGATTCCACAGGCAGCACTAATGGAAACATATGTGTTTAGTAAGAAGACTTGGGGTGGGAGGAGGGTAACGCAGGAGATTGTAGGGGAGCTTTGTAGGAAACACTAAATCTGTCTTCTTTTATCAAAGGTTAAGTAAATGTGAAAGGAGCCCAAGAAAGCTTAAGTGCTTTCTGATGGTGCTTTCTTCAGAAGATGGAGAGGAAAAAGAACCAGTGATGTAGTATCTTATGCAAGATGCACTTAAGGTCAAGTCTCTATATTATTACTCAGCAAGTCTTCCCAATCTTGAAGACATTATCTGGAGGATTTACAGTCCACAGAAATTGTGACTTAGGCATTCTCTCACAAAATGAATAAGGGGAAGAGAAATATGCATTAAGAAAATGTAAGAGTCAATCCTATGTCTTTTTAACAATGTAGAAAGAAGTAACTATGAAAATAGTTGAAGAAAAATAGCTCTATCTCAGGGATAATAAATAAGGCATCAGTATAACCTATTTTGCAGAACAACCATATTATTTTATGGCAAAGGTATTTTGTCAGATTACATACAACACAAAAAGCGTATTCCCAATCTAAAAGAGATACAATGGCAGGCATTTACCAAGAGGAAAAAAATCCTACAAAACCAAAAACAAATGATTTAAGAATCAGTAATGGTTATTTTTTCTGTTTAAAATTTCTGGGTAAACTTTTATTTTGATAATATCTCATTTTCCTGTAGGAAGAGATTGTCATAATAAGACTGTGTGTGTGTTTTTTTTTTGTGTGTGTACACACACCTATACATGTATATATAATAGGATTGTGTACCCATATATATAAAAGGTACTGATGGCTCTGCCTCTGCAACTAAATAGTGTATTCATGAAAGATGTCAACTAGTGCAGGGAAAAAGAAAATATCTTTTTCACCCTTCTTAAGGTTCACGGCTGAGGGCCCTCAAGAGACAAATTAACAAGAGAAGAGCACACACATTGATATAATAAAAGTTTTATGTGACATAAGTGCTTTCATAAGAAATGAGGAACCCAAAGAAATGATAAACTTGCATATTTTTATGCTTAGGTTTGATATAGATGTGGATAGTTGTGGAGAAGTATGGTTGGACAAAGGGAGTCTGATCTAATGGTAATAAACTGCAGGGAACTTAGGAAACCCTGTTTGTTCAGATACTTTTTTGCGTCTTTAGAGAGAAGGGCAATCCTTTTCTCTGGGTATAAGGAGGACACATCTTGAAAGAGAGTCTTGTGGCATTTTGTAGGGGAGAGGAGAGGAAGAAGGTCAGAGTGACCGTTCAAGATTTTATGACCTGTTTCAAGGGAGAAGGGCAAGGGGAAAGTAAGGGTGCCTTGCCTTTTTCTGCTATTTTCCTAAATGCAAAGGTGCCGTACTTTAGGGTAGTATGTGCTGAACCCAGTGAATTCTATCCTCTACCACATGACTAGAGCAGAAGTTCACAGTCATTTCTGCTCTATCCATTGTTCCTGTAAGTGACAATTTTGTCTGGGTTTCTCCTTCCTCAAAGCAGGGCTCAGCCCAGTATGTAAGTACTCAATCTTCTTTATTACAAATAGTATTTCCTACTTTTTCACGGAGTCTGGGTGGCCACCTAAGACTCATATTAATGTGACTGTCCTTTAAACATCTGTGTCTCTTTCTGACTGTCCATCATGCCTTTTGATCTATTTTAGTTTGTGACATTCTGTAATTTCCACTGTACTTTTGGATTGTTGGTCAAATGGAAATAGAAGCTTTCACAACATCAAACTGTGAAGCATGTATTTACGCTGTTGGGTTGTCTGTTATCATAGTCCCTGCTTTGTTAGTGTATTGTGGCTACAACACACTGTGCTAATCTAATCATTGTTTAAAACATGTTGCTTTGGAAAGGTTGACTGCAGGGTGACTAAGCAGGGCTTCTATCCTTTGGACTTATTGAAAACTATAGAAATGTAGCGTATTTTTTCCAAAGTAGGTATTCTTAATTATGGTTCCAGTTGTTCATTTTAATATTTAAGGACCTGAGATTGTTGGGTAGCAATGAAAAATGAATATTCAGTTTCTTGCTGTTTGCACAATTTTCCAGTGGTAAATAAAAAATATCAAGGAATATGTGGGAGAATCTATGACTGTATCTCTTTTAGCCATATCTTCATAAGGAAATCATTTTAAGAATGTCAGGCACAGATTTTTAGTTTCATTTCAACATCAAAAATCACAAGTTGTACTGACAGATGAGTCATGAATCTCTTCTCTTTGGGTCTAAATAAAGAAAAAATAAAACAGGAAATACAATGGTTTTATAAGTGATTGTTTAATTTAGATCTTGAACATGGGAAGGTATTTTATTTCACTAAGTTATCAAATAACAAAACATGCTGCTTACATCTTGAAACTCCTGCCTTGTCATTACAATTTATCACACATATCTTTTCGTATATTTGTTTGGGGCATCTGTGTTCTGTAACTCAATGAAGCCTAATCTTGCCCTGTTTAATGCCAAGGGCAGATCCTGGGCAATAGAGTCATATTTCAGTAATGTCAGGCAGACTGAAAACGTATAAACCACCAGTGGCAACTGCTCCTTACATTGTCTTCTGAAAGCAAGCACTCAGGCAACTCTAGGCCCGTCATCCTTGGCAGCATTGTTCTTGTTGGAAGTAATTGTATAAATGACTTTAGTACAGAAGGGCATCTGCTAAGTATGGAATAGTTTTGAAACATGGTTTTTCCCTGAAACACATGTTTTAGGTGGAAAGGGTGAGATTTAAAAAAAAATTCCATTTGACGTATATGGAAACAAATGCACAAAAATTATTCAGGGTGTACCTAAGTAGGTCATTTATTTGTGACTTGCCAGGCCACAAACCTATCTCTAATATATCAATTACAATATTCACCAACTACTTAAGAACAGATATTCAGAACACTGGGAATAAGAGAAGAATATTTTACATTAGTTGTATGCATCTATTTTAAGCAATTTCCAATTTTAAAAATGTTAAAAAAAAAGCAACAGATAGACAGAGAGCTGTCCTGTGGTAGCTGGTGCCAGGACCACAGCCAAATCTCAAATATCCTTTGTTTCTTGAATATGACCAGGAATATAGCCAATATTATAAATGAACAGCAAAGAGAATAAAAATCTGTGTTATTTTCATTCTAAAAATATAATGAAAGATGAGAAAACTTAAAAATATTTCAAGGTAAAGTTTAATCACCTTGCATTTTTTTCTTTACTACATGTTAGATGGCTACTATAATAATAAGCTAGAATACCTAAAAACAAAAAAAATGATAATAACAGTTTTCATAAGCATGTAAATTTGGGTCTTATTAAGACCATAAATTAGTAAGTAGTATCTGATTTGAATATATTAATTTCTTTTAAGTTGAGACATTATTGTCGATAATGAGGAATGATATTCAATATAAAAAATTGCTTTTAGCTAACAAAAGTTATGCAAAGCACATTTTCTCACAGAGTTTATGGTTTCATTAATACAAGTGATTCACATTTATTAAGTGTCTACTATGAGCAAGGTTTTGCTTCTCGTACAGTCTTTCATTTAATTCTTACAACACTTTCCTAAAGCTGAGATATACAGAGGTGAAGCGATTTGTCCAAGGATAAAGTATTAAAAAGTAGCAATTGGCAAAACCAAAATTTTATTTTAGATTTGTAAGCCACCTTCAGAAGCTAAATTCTTTTCATTTTATTCAGTAAAACTTTTAAAAACTATTTTACAGGAAGAATTTTTAAGGAGATGGCAACATTGAAGAATTACAATCTTAGAATTTTAACAGCTCATTTGTAATATAATTTTTGTATTTAAAATACTCAATAGAAAAAGTATAAGACTGAAAACTGAATTAATGGGTTGGGAATTCAAATGACAGTTTCCCACAACAACAAAAAAAAAAATACCCTGTGAGGAATTTAAGGGTGACAGCAACAAGAGAAATTGAGAAGAAATCCAGGGAAAGTACTGAGTAATAGGCATTCTGGAAGGCAATGAAAAAGACATTACAGGAAACACAGATGCTGTGAATAGAGCACTCACATTGGTTGAAAAAGAGATGAGGTTTTAAAGTCATGCTGACCTAGTGCCAAATATGGTTAATGAAAACATGGTGCACACCAAGACCTAGTCTAGTGAAATTTTATCCACTCTAAAGATGAACTGAAAAAGCATATAAACTCCATGAGAGCAAAGTAGAGTCAATTTTGATTACACGTCATATCTGCACCAATGAATTCTAGAAGACAGTACAATTCTCTGAACCAAGAACTCTTCAATTTGTCAAAACATTAAAAAAAATAAGAAAAAAATCTTAAGGCAGTAAGCAAGCGAGCTATGCATATATTTATACACACACAGACACACAGACTATACTCTCTCTGGAACAATGTGTGTATATATATATATATCCCTTACATACCTGCATGTAAGGAATATAGACATTATAAGTACTCACAGACAGACAGACAGACTATACACTCTCTGGAACAATGTGTATATATATAGCCCTTACATATCTGTATGTAAGGGATATAGACATTATAGGTACCCAAGAAAACAATAGAGTTGAATAAGAATCATGTTATTTTTAATTTAAAAAAATCTCAAAATAGAGGGCAGTTTACTAAGAAAGCAAGAAAGCACAGTTAAAAATGAATTTAGGCGGCACATGGTGGTTCATGCCTATAATCCCAACACTTTGGAAGACTGAGGTGTGAGGATCATTTGAGACCAGCCTGGGCAACATAATGAGACCCCATTTAAATAAAAAAATAAGAAGTAAAACTAGCCGTGGTAGTGCTCACCTGTAGCCCTAGCTACTTGAGAGGTGTGGTGGGAGGATCTCTCGAGCCTGGGAGGTTAAGGCTGCAGCAATCTATGATCATGATCACACCACTGCACTCCAGCCTGGGTGACTGAGAGAAACCCTGTCTCAAAAAAAAAAAAAAAATCTAATAGAATTCACAGTTAATCCAAATTTATGATGACAGTATGATTGTGAACACAATTCTTGATATAAGAAATATTCAGTAAAATAAAAAACAAACAAAAAATTTACAATTTTATAGTCCACTTAAAAAAACTTAAGAGGTCATGAAGATTGGGAAAATAAACAAAAAAAATTTTGTCAAGAAGATTTCCTGTTAGAGGAAAGACTTATTAATTGCCATTGATACACAGTATTAATAAATAAACATATGCTTAACTATTATCATTAAAATGATGAAGAGCTCATTTGTAATGTAATTTCTGTATTTAAAATATTCAATAGAAAAAGTAAAAAATATAAGACTGAAAGCTGGATTAATGGTTTTGGAACTCAAATGGCAAAGTGTCCCACAACATTGCATATGTATATGCATATGTATATGTATATGTATATGTATAATGTGTATATGCATAAGGAGTTGAAATTACTGACTTGGGGAAAAATAGACAAATTATTTTATCAGATAATAGAAAAGGAAAAAGAAATGCAAAAGAAAGTATATTGAATAAAATTCAAATAAGATAGGTTAAACTCAAATATGTTTATTATTAGAATAACTGTAAGTAACATACAATTCTTTATTTAAAAATAAAATCTTCAGCTGGATTAAAAATTTCCCTCTCTATCCTGATTGCCAGAGAAGAGACAGACCTTTTGAAAGTAACAAAGGATAGTATAGGCAAAAATATCTCCAGTTGTCAATTAAAATAGAATAGTCTGATTTTATGATGAAGGAACATTTATATTTATTGAGTATTATGTTGAAGAAGTTTTTTTGTGAAAAAGATTTTAATATCCTTGTTTTAAAAATTAAAAAACAAGGTGCATGACATGTAGATGATTTACCTGTTGACTAGTACTCATAGAAATAGAATTGTGTGTGTGTGTGTGTGTGTGTGAGACAGACAGGGTTTTACTCTGTCACCTTGGCTGGAGTGCAGTGACACAATCACAGCTCACTGCAGCCGGGACCTCCTGGGCTCAAGAAATCCTCCCACCTTAGCCTCCAGAGTAGCTGGGACTACAGGTGCACACCACCGTTCCTGGCTAATTTTATTTTTTCTTGAGGTGAGATCTTATTATGTTGCTCAGGCTAGTCTTGAATTTCTGGACTCAAGTGATCAACTTGTCTCCATCTCCCAAAGTACTGGGATTACAGGCGTGATCCACTGTACTGGACCTTGAATAGAATTTCATTACAAAATCTGACTCACAGTTCTTTAAGCTATTTATTACACCAAACTTTATTATTTAAAATATATGATTAAGCACTTCCACATATTTATAACAGCAAAGCTTTTATGCATATAATTCACCACCTATTCCTAACCTTTAAATAATCAATAATATGAACTTTTTTTTACAATAAGGATCAGATACATATCCTAATGACACAGTGGTTCAATAGAACAGAGAACTAAAACTTATCCAAGTGCAAATGGGAATTTTATATGTGATATAGATGAAATTATCTGCTGGCTAAAAAAGGCAAAACTGATTAATAAGTGTTTGGCAATTGATCAATTTGAAAAATATAAAACTAGGTCCAAACATATACATAAATATATTTGCACTGAATTATAGCTCACAATGTAAAAATTGTTAAATAAATAAAATAAATAAACAGGATTTGACAAAAATATCAGGGTATTTTCATTATTTGGGAGTGCTTCTTCTAGAGTCCAAAAAAAAAAAAAAAAAAAACCCACAAACCGAACTACTTTGTTGCACAAAAATTTTGAAGTCTCTAAAAAGATAAAAATAGAAGATAACATATTGGGCAGAAGATGTGTTCTTTTTACTCTTAAACAAAACGATTCTAAAATGTTTAAAGAAAATATAAACAAACATTATGATGAAAAAAGATATGCTCAAGAAATTTAGAGAAAAAGAACTTTAGAAGTCTGATACACTCATGAGTAGATGTTCACTCTCATCAGCAGGGTGCTTCAGGGGCAAGCTGACTGTGCTACCACATAGGTTCTTGTACTGAGCAGGCTTATTAGCTTGGAGTTTGATGCTCTGAGGTCAACATCTTGGAAGTCTTATATTTTTCCTTTTGAATTTCGGTTTTGTCAGTAAACGCTACTGGGACAAGGGAGCATACACCTGGAACTTGGAATTGCAGGCTAGATGGGGCCCACTTCGGGCCTTCTTCCTGCCTCCTGGCTACCTCCCTGGGTTCCTCTCCTCCCCACCCTGCCAACCCCAGCCCAGGGAGGAGAGGAGCTTGTGTTCCAGAGAAAGCCCTCATTTTGCGGTGGCCCTCCCTGCCAGCAGGAGGCATACTCCTCGGTGCTGAAAGGGGAGAAGCATAGCACAATCCTCAGGTAGTTTCCGGGCGGGACAGGGCAGTGGTTAGTTATCCTGCTGCGTTGGCTGCATCACTGCACATTCAGCTGCTACTCGGCGGGGCTCGCGTCCAGGTACCATGTGCCCAGATGTAAAGGCAGCAGTCGCTCGGAAGTCACCCATCTGCGGTGGCAGTGTCTCTTTCCTGTCTCCTGATCCCAGCTGGTGCCCTGCATGTTCATTTTGTACTGGGCCCCACCCACACAGCCAGTCTTTCTCACAAGTAGTTAAGGTAAGGAATTTAACAACAGCAACAACACACTGTGTTATTTTCATCAGACTGACCAAAAGAAAAAAAAAAAAAAAAAAAAAAGCATCATTCTGTGGCGTAGTGAGGGAGTGGGGAAATGGGTTTTTTCTCACATACTGCTGGTGAGGCTGAAACAAGCATCTACGCATTTTTTTTTTTCAAATGTTTAAAAGCTCTTCGGCTGCCTCAGCAATGCCACCCTAGGAAATATTTCAGACATTAAATTAGTATTAATTCATGCCGGGCGCGGTGGCTCACGCTTGTAATCCTAGCTCTTTGGGAGGCTGAGGCGGGCAGATTGCCTGAACTCAGGATTTCGAGACCAGCTTGGACAACACAGTGAAACTCTGTCTCTACTAAAATACAAAAAATTAGCCGGGTGTGGCGGCAGGCGCCTGCAGTCCCAGCTACAAGGGAGGCTGAGGTAAAAGAATCGATTGAACCCTGGAGGTGGAAGTTGTGGTGAGCCGAGATCGCGCCACGGCACTCCAGCCTGGGCGTCTGAGACTCCGTCACACACACATAAAAAAAAAAGGTAGTATTAATTCTAAATAAATTTCAGAGATGTTTATTGCATCAGCATTTATGGACGAAAAATCAGGTAAAACCCGCATTTCCACCTAAAGAGGAATGGTGAAGTTGGTTCATTTAAACTGTGGAATGCTGGGAAGCTAATAAAATGGAATAAAAATGTATGGCTCCAATAGTCAAGTGAAAAAAGTCACAGTATGTTATGTTAACTGTAACTGCAGGTTGTGAAAATAATTTAAAAGCTGTATATGTTTACATATGACTATTAGAAGAGCAAAATACATGGAATAATATGTACTACTCTGGCAATAGTGGTTAAGTCTGTGGGACAAGGAGTAGGGCTGAGGAAGGCAGAGGCTCATGATTTTAAAATTTCATGTTATGTATTTTGGCATTTAAGTGGTATGAACATGTTTTATATGTACTGTAGAAAAGCGTATGAATGGAATTATATAGAGTTGACTCTGTATCCATGGATTCAGCATACGTGGATTTAACCAAATGTGAACTGAAAATATTAGGGAAAAAATTTCTGCAAAGTTCCCAAAAGCAAAACTTGAATTTGTCACCCTCTGAGTACTAGGTTGAATCCATGGGTATGAAGTGTAAGAGACTTGAGCATCCTTGGGTTTCCTCAGGCATCCTGAAACCAATCCCACAGGGATACTGAGGAATGACTATACATGTATGTGTGTGTATGTGAATAAATAAATGCATATATACACATATATATGCATATGATATATTTTCACACATGTACAAAGAGGTGTAAAACCCAAAGAACTGAATACCTTCTAATTGCAGAAGAATTTAGAGTTGCACCAAAATTTCTATGAGTTTTGAGAGTAGACCATAAGCAAGCATTAATAGTTGCGCTTTCATGAATTCTGTGATCTGATTTTAAATATTCATCATAGCATCACTTAAAGAGAGGCAAGCACTTTCTTTGCATACTTCATCTAGGATTAAGTGTTGACTTTTTTTTTAACTTTCTGGGGGGAAAAAGCCCAGATTTTATGGAATGTGTTGATTTTATATAAATCTGTTTGTGGTGTATGAATATACTCACCTCAGTCTTAGTCTAACTTGTGCTCTACTTCTTCAGTTTGATGATAAGTTGATAAGCTCAGGAATGGCATCTCCTTATATTATATTCTTAGGCTGTTTCAAACTTGCTTTCTTTAAGCAAAATCCCTATTTTCCTAGGTTTAGATCCAGTCCTTGATGTCTTAGATGTTGTCCACTGATGCCAATACCACTTTTCTGTATTTTTATTCCAAGGGATTATTCAGAACCTTGCAAGATAGTAGCTAATTTAGTCATGCTGTAATGAATAGAACCAACAATGTTCTTTATCCAAGAATCAGAAAAAATAAAATATCCTTATAAATTTACCTCTATGAGTTGAAAGGTATAATTCCTTTTATATTGATTTAACAGTATGCTTTTCTGTATTTTAAAAATAATTTGCTAAGGGTGGAGATAAGGTCACCAATTATACTACCCATTGTTATCAGAGAAAGCACCTCTTGCACTGAAAAATTTTTTGTAAATAACCAATATTGCTGTTAAAATTATATGTGACTTGAGGACATGCAAGATGGATATGCTGTATCTCTCTCATTCTGCTCTGAGCTTAGCATCATGCTTGTCACATGACAAGCTTTAAATACATGCCTAAATTTTGGTTATCATGTAAATTTTGACATCATTTTAAATAAAAGCATGCACAGAAAGCAGAGTAGTGCTTTATCATCATCCAATTCACTTTATACCAAATCACACACCACTTAATGTCCTGAGTTGAAAAATAATATAAAATGGGAATGAGGATAATATGGATGTCCTTGCATGCTGATGCTGTTTATAGAAGAAATTGGGAATATGCTTATAGTTATAAGGATTCAGTAGAACTTTTGCTCTCCGTGTCATGGCATCCATGTAAAAGTTAGTAACCTGAAACTTCCTTCTACCTTATTTCAGGTGTAATATTTAGGGGTGCTTTCAAAAAATCCAAAGCTTTCTATATGCACATAATTGATATTTTTATGAAGATATTACTTCTCTTTGACTATCTAACCTTATCTGATGGAGGAAAAGGAAAGGGGTTTATGACTTTCCTGTTGATTTGTATTTGTTTTTGTTGAGGTTGGGCCAGTGACCTCTGACATGAGATTTTTGGTAGAGAAGCATGTTTGTTGATGGTTCTTTTTTTCCTTTAGATGTGTAAATTATTATTGTACAGTCTGTTCTATTAAGCTTTATGACTCACTACACTTATTCACTTGCCTTCAATCCTTCCCTCTCTTTTCTCCATTAGGTATTAACTGGAACCTGCTTTCTAACTCTGGGCAATTAAGGGGACATAGTTAATCTTCTTAGTTGCTAAATGTAAGATGACAAAATATGCGGTAACATCCCTTTAGCACTCCATTTATTCCAATGCAATGTCTGAAGAAAAAATTCTATAGTTCATTTACTGCATAACTAGAAGTGAGATTGATAACAGATACAACTCTCCACAAAAAGAATCTATAATTACTATCAAATTATTTTTAAGATAAAGAAAGGAAAGAGATTTAGAATACTTTATTGTCTGAAGACCTATAAGGAATAAATGCTGTCCCCCCGCTGTTGTCAACTCTACAGTGGTAAATGTATTTTAAAATTAAGAATGAAAAGCAGTGAGTCCAGTATTCTTGCTTTCTCTCTCTCTTACTCCCTCCTCATTTTCCTCCTTCCTTCTTCTCCCCTTTCCTTGTTAATTTTTACCTCCTTTTATTCTGTAATCTCAGAAAATACAATTTTGCTTGACTTTATCCACAATGTGGTTATCAGATAAAAAACTCTTTTGGTAAATTTGGTAAAGGGTTAACAGATACACTTATTTATTTACTAAGCCACTCTTTACTGTCCTAAAATTTAGAACTCAATTACTTTCCTAAGGTTCTAAAATTGCAACAGTTTTCATTTTATGTACATTTTTAGGGTCAAATTAATTTTAGCTATAATCATATTTTTGATATAAAAAGATATTTAGGACTTCAGTCAAATTTGAATTATTTAGGAGTTTGTATAGATACTTACCTCCAGTGGTTCTCCATCAAAGAGATTTTGCATATTATTTGCATTAAATTAATTGTGTTACAAAAAGATGAGCAAATAGGAAGTAGATTTTTAGATTTTATATGCATATGCCTCAATTATTTAAACACTTAGACTTATTATCAATAGTATTTATTTTTGTGATTGTTAACATTTGTATTCTCGTTGGAATTATTAAGGCCCTGAAAGAGTTAACATATAAGGGAATATATATAAAGTTCTCGAAATAATTTCTCCAATATAATTCTATGAAGACCACTGCTAAGGTTTTAAGTTTTCTCACATTATCTGATATACCAAGTATAAAAAAGGTTATGATAAAAAGTCTTCAGATTATATTTAAGGAGCCCTCTAAGTCTTTGCAGAAATATACAATTACGTGAAAGCTCTGTGACCACAATTTTGCCATTTAAGGTTTTTACTCTGAAGTTAAATTATAATGTTTCTGTCTAGAATTTCTATGATGTTTAGGGACTTTTTTTATAAAGTAGCATTATACTAAAATAATATTTATGTAGGTAATGGGAATAAAATAATGAAATTAAAAATGGAAGAGCTGTAAGGAATCATCCCAGATATCATCCAGAATGAGTCTTCAGGGGTTTCTCTGATCTGTAGAATGTTACTGCACCTTTACTATATATATGTATATGACTACATGACTCTCTCTCTCTCTCTCTCCATATACATGTATAAAATGTGCATCTACTACTGTCAGCCCTAACTCTTAATTTAAATAAAACAATTAGAAAAGCTCGCTTTCTTTCTACACTCAATTAGACTATTCTGTGTATTCTCGGCCTGTTGGTTTTTTTTTAAATTCAAATGAATTACTTTGGTAATTAGTTGCAAAATCTAGTTGGAAAAACAAATTGACTCTGTGTCCAAAAACTTCTATAATACGTGATTACCTTCCTAAGAAGTAATTTCACATATTTCTGTCAGCCAAATAAACATATCACTCTCACTTACTGACTATCCATTAAGCACATGAAAAAAATGTGAACCAGTTCTCTTACATGTAGAAAACAACTTGATGTTATAAAGTCTTAAGAGTTTTGCTGCATCCTTGATAGTTGGCTGGGAAAACCAGATGATTCAATATAACTGAATATGCTGTGTCACTGTGTTTTAAACTAATAGGAAGAGAGAAGAGAAGAGGTAATGGAAAGAAATGATTAAAAACACCTCTAGAGAGGAAAGGTCTGTGTCAAGGAGCCTTGGCAGTGAACCAACAAGAAATGTGCAAGGGCTTGTTGAGTCAAGGCTTTCCTGATTTGTAGTTCATGTTAATTTCTGTATTCATTCATTCAACAACTACTTATTGAATGCTTGCTTTGTGATAGGCACCATGCCCTCATGCCCGCTGCTTCCCTCGCACAATCTCCTCCTGAGCCGCAGAAGTTCATTCATTGTCTTATGTAATTTTTACCTAGATACATTCATTCTGACAATTTCATTGCATTTATTTCACTGAGGTTCAGTACGTCTGGATTTTGTTTTATTTTTATTAGTTGTAGGAAATATATTACCAAAAACAAAATGAAATAAAATAAACTGAATATGCATTTGAGATTCCTCTGGGAAAAAGCAGGATCATGAGTAAGAAAATCACACTTAAGGAGAAAAGGGACTTCAAAATACAAAAGAATATTCTTTTGAGATACAAAGAATTTACTCAGAATTTAAACCAATCTTTGAAGATTTTTTGGTCAATTGTTGATGTATATGCCTATATTGTAATATTATTTTAATTGGCGAATTGCAGTTAGTCTTCTAGTTATTACAAATACTTCTTGTGTTTGATTTTGTATTGGTTTCCAATAGGAATTATAACTCTGGTAATTTAAATTTTTACTATCTCGTGGATTTAAAACTGATTGCTATACAACATGAGCTAAAATTTCCCACAAAGAAATCATGCAGTATTTTCACCATGCTTTTATTATGCTTTGTGTTCTGTTATGCCTCTGTCATACATGTGAAATATGTCATATAACTGCTATATATATATGAAAGAAGTCTTAACCTAAGAAATAATTGGTTTAAATATAACCATTAACTACAGGGAATAACAATTGTCTCTAAATATTCTTGAGATTTCTTGGTAGCATGTTTCCTTCATGCAACTGGTAGCAGTTATTCTCTAGCGCCATATTATTTTCCTTAACTAGAAAAAGCCCAAAAAGGTAGAATACTATCAAACTGTTGGACCGTAAAATATGTAAGCTACCTGTATCTCTTCCAAAACCTTACTGTGCTATAATTAAATGCATTTAAAACTATAACTGGTAAACCTGGATTTTAAAAGAAAACATATTAAATCAGAAATATAATAACAGAACACGGATTATTGAATCAGAAATAATAAAATAATATTTATGATAATAATATTATTAAATATTTGCATTGTGCCATGAACTAAGCTTTATGTTTTAGACAAACTACTTAGTTTATCTTTACAAAATTACTATGAAATTATTTTATTAATCATATTTTACATATAAGAAACTGAGATCTTTGAGATTCAGTGATGTCACTGAACTAGTAAATTATATATTCAGGAAAAAGTCTAGGGAGTTTCAGAATCCCTAGACTTTAGGATCTTATTTTTTTATTTATTCACTGTTTCTACTCTATTATTTAACAAACCCGATTCTGAAAGGGATGTGAAGTATCACCTAGAAGCAGTGAGACCCTTATATCTTTAATGATTGTCAATTATTGTAAAATTATATTATAGGATTTTTATTTGGAAGATTCTACTAAAGGCTTATAAGACCAGTTATCTTAACTGAAAAGATCTAGCTGGACTTATTTTGTCTACCATGGAGAGCTGTGCTTATCATTTGCAAAGGTGGCTGTTGATCATATGTTTTTTGGGAAGATGGTATTCAGGGATTGGTGGATTTTCAGGGGCATAAATGGGTTGAAAACTGCGTGAGACTGCTGTTGATTGGTTAGCCTCAAAGGTGGATGAACCTTGAGACATTATGCTAAGGGAGATAAGCCTGAAACAAGAAGAAAATTACTGGATAATCTCTCTAGTATGTGGGATCTAAAATAGTGGAACTCATAGAAGAAGAGAGTAGAATGGTAGTTACCCTGAGCTGTAGCAGGCAAGGGATGGAAAGATGTTGGTCAAAGGGTATAAAGTTTTAGTTACATACTTGTGAAGCATGTATATGTCAAATGTTCTCACTGTTAAAATTACAAGTATGTGGGGTGATGTATATGCTTTATTTAATCACTCCACTATATATTATATATAACATTATGTTGTACCCCATAAATATGTACAATGAAAATAAAGACAGATGTATAAAAAAGTAAAATTCATTCAGATTTACTTGAATATTTACATTAAATGAAACATTTAAAAATCAAGTTCTATCTTATAAATATATACAATACAAATAAAGATACATTTCTAAAAACAATCCTATTTATTGTTTTACTAGAAGGGCTTAATGCTATATTTTGCCATTATGTAAACAAAATTATATTTTGTTTCATTCACTTGATTCAACTCTCAAAGTTTCTTGATTGCTCTCAGGTAGTATTTGTCTTTTAAAATAGGAAATATATAAATATATAGAAGAACATAACTGAATGAAATTTTCCCTGGAAATTATATTTGAGATTTCAGTTGGATCTGAACAGACATTATCTTTTGGAAAGTTAACATATATCACATAAAATATTTTTATATGAGAGAGATACTTAGTCTTTCTATGTATTTGAGTAACATTTAGTGACCTTTGTTGAATTTAAATACCTTGAAATAGTTAATTTTGTCTGAGTCTTCTCCTTCTCTTACCAATTTTATTCTTAAATTTTAAAGTTTGCATATTGACTTATAATTGAAACAAGTTTCTCTTTGAAAGAATGCTAATACTACGGATGAAGAAACACAGCTTGTATGAGATATATTGTTACACTGTGGTACATGGGGGAAAGCAACACTGAGAATGTAATAAATAAACTAATTTTAATGGAAGCACTACTTGATTCAGTGTGCTTCTTTTTACAGTCACATTGCAGGATTATGTTTAACTTGCTCAAGTAAATCAACCATTAACCTTAGTTAGTTTAGCCACATCAAATAGAGACAGTTGTTACTTTTACATATCGTTTTTCTTTGGTCAGATTTTAAAATATAGGTCTATTTAAAGACAGGGAAATAAGGAAAATTGCTTCTGAAGTGTTTTGTGTTTTAGAATTTACATACTGCTTCCATCTACTAATTATAGTTTATTCTCATAATCTTCTGAGATGACCTTAATTAATTAAATAAATGTAGAGTGGTTGCTACTATGTCCTAAGCACTGTGCTGTGTCCCAGTGGGTTATAGATGTAAGCCAATCATTGTCCCTGCCTTAGTAAATCTGAGAGTCGATAGCAGAGAATAGTACTTTTTAAAATGCTAGTAAAACCCTCTCTCTATGTATATACTTAAATGCCTTCTGAATTTACAACATACTTTTTGTCTAATCAGTTGATGATAATGTTAAATGAAAATGAAACTACTGCACATTAATCAACACGAACTAATTAGGTCACTTTGAAAAAGAATTGCCTGCCTATGAAGCCATGGTGAGGTATTTGATAATCAAGATTAATTTATTTAACACTTTTCTGTGATTGTAGACTGAACACTTAAGGCTGCGCAATTCTTATAAGAAGGATTTTGCCTTCTTACAAGGCAAAATGGGGGATGTTACAACATTTATCTTCATTCCTAGAAAATATTTTTCAAGTTCATGAGTAGCATTATTTTTATCTATATAGGGCAAAACATCTTCAACAAATAAATATTAATATTTTCTTTGGAATGTATTGCTGTGAGAAAATCACTTTCTTATGTTTGGGAGACTTACCACCTGTGTCTTTGTCTCTGATCTCATCCTCTATAATACCCATTGCAGGTAAATTTTGAAGGAAAGATAGTATCTTCTGCCAGTGTAGCAATAGCAATACTCCTCTATAGAATTAGGACTACAGTCTCCAACTCTGCTTTTCCAGTGTTGTGTTGTACTATGAAACTAAATGTTACATCAACATGAAAGCAGTAATTTAACAAACATGTTTGAATTTAGCAGACAATCAATATCCTCAATTACAGGATATAAATTCAGATAACATATCAAATATCTCCAGAGTAATAGTCATCCACTATCTTTTTAAGGTATGAGATAACATAACAGTGTTATATTAAAAAGTTTTGCTTTTGAAATTTGACATAAAAAATAAACATTGGCAAAAAAAGATCACAGGGTAAAAATTTTACTGATAAGCACCGTATAATTTTTAGAAAACTCAAAGATTGTATTGATAGTTTTATACCTAGTATTATATGTAACAAGCTCATTATATAGATATCTATTACTTTGTTGAGTTTTCATTTTCTCTGCCTTTCAAATCTCTTGTGCGTGCACTATTATTATTATTATTACTTTGGCAACAGAGTAGAAATGGAGGCACTTCTTTGCTGGGTGCTAAGCAAGGAATATTGAGGCAGTTCATGCTTAAGAGCAAAACTTCACAATGGCTTGAAGGTAAAGGTTTTTAAAGACAGGGGTAAATTTCAGGAATGTAGGAGCTGGAAATCTTTTTTTAAAAAATTCAACTTTTAGTTACAGAGCATAGATGTACAGATTTGTTACATGGAAATATTACATGATGCTGAGGTTTGGGGCATGGAACCTATCACTCAAGTGGTGAGCATAGTACCCAATAGGTAGTTTTTCCACTGATGCCCTCCTCTCTCCCTCCTCTCTCTGGTAGTCTGTAGTGTCTGTTGTTCCCATGTTTATGTCTGTGTGTGCTCAGCATTCTTTTTCCACTTATTAGTGAGAACATGCAGTATTCGGTTTTCTGTTCTTGTGTTAATTCAGTTAGGATTATTGCCTCCAACTGCATCCATGTTGCTGTAAAGGATGTGATTTCCTTCTTTCACATCACTGTGTGGGATTCCAAAAGTATATGTACCACATTTTAAAAATCCTTTCTACTATTGATAGGTACCTAGGTTGATTGTATGTTTTTGTTATTGTGAATAGCACAGTGATGAATATATGAGTGCATGTGTCATTTGGGTAGAATGATTTATTTTCTTTTGGTTATATACCCAGTAATAAGCTTGATGGGTTGAATGCTAGCTCTGTTTTAAGTTCTTTGAGAAATCTCCAGACTGCTGGACTCATTTATATTCCCACCAACAATGTGTAAGTGTTCCCTTTTCTCTGCAGGCTTGCAAACATCTGTTGTTTTTAGTACTTTTTAGTAATGGCTGTTCACAGCCATTACTAGTTTGAGATGGTATCTCATTGTGGTTTTGATTTGAATTTCTCTGTTGATGGTGATGCTGAACATTTTTTCCGTTTATTAGCTGCTTGTATGTCTTCCTTTGAGAAGTGTTGGTTCATGTCCTTTGCACATTTTTTTTTTTGAGATGGAGTTTCACTCTTGTTACCCAGGCTGGAGTTCAATAGCACAATCTTGGCTCACCACAACCTCCGCCTCCTGGGTTCAAGCAATTATCCTGCCTCAGCCTCCCAAGTAGCGGGGACTACAGGTGCATACCACCATGCCCAACTAATTTTTGTATTTTTAGTAGAGACAAGGTTTCACCGTGTTGACCAGGATGGTCTCAATCCCTTGACCTCGTGATCCACCCGCCTCAGCCTCCCAAAGTGCTGGGATTATAGGCATGAGCCACCTTGCCTGGCCCCTTTGCACATTTTTTTTTTTTTTGAGACGGAGTTTCGCTCTTGTTACCCAGGCTGGAGTGCAATGGCGCGATCTCGGCTCACCGCAACCTCTGCCTCCTGGGTTCAGGCAATTCTCCTGCCTCAGCCTCCTGAGTAGCTGGGATTACAGGCACGCGCCACCGTGCCCAGCTAATTTTTTATATTTTTAGTAGAGACGGGGTTTCACCATGTTGACCAGGATGGTCTCGATGTCTCGACCTCGTGATCCACCCGCCTCGGCCTCCCAAAGTGCTGGAATTACAGGTGTGAGCCACCGCGCCCGGCCCCTTTGCACATTTTTTAACAGGGTTATTTGTATTCTGCTTGCTGATTTGTATAAGTTCTCTATAGATTCTGGTTATTAGGCCTTTGTTGCACTATCTTTTTTTTAAGAGCAATATATCTGTTTAGTCCTCAGCTATTTTGCCCATGACTCTAGTCCTAAGGTGAAATAGTCAATAACTTGACAGAAATAAGTTCTTTCTGTCTTACAGCACCATCCCCATGAACAGCATTCTAACTCTATAAATGTGAGAGCAATAAACCTGTTTTCTTAAGATTTGACATGTCAACCAAATAGTGGTTTGCTGAAATGGTTTTGAATTAACAGGTTGTTGAGATATAGACTTTAGACAGGATAAACATTGAGAATTTTAGCACTAAATAAAGGAGGATGGCTTGGCTTATGAGATAGAAATTTAAATGAGATGGGGGTATAATTATGTAAAAATGTGTCAGTTATTTCAAGTGGAAGTGGGCACTGATAAAGATCATATAGAACATTCAAATCTTATTTATACTTTTAAATGATGAAAAAGTGACTTGGACTTTTTTTACAATGTAAATGTTAATTCTACCTTGATTTTATTAAGATATTGTAAAAAATCATACCAATTGTATAAAATATATTTTGATTATAAAATTATTCTTTATGATAAAAATGTGGATAAACAAAAAATATCAAAAGAAAGGCATGCTGGGTAGAATTTTAAGTTGAATCTCAGTGATCCTTTTTCTTGTAAAACTTTCTTCCCTTTTAGTGTGACACTAACTGTGATGCAACATGATTCCCATGAGTCCTTGAAAAGCAGGACATTTTCTCCAGTTATAAACAAAAGAGTAAATCAGAGAGATTAGAAGCATGAGAATGATTTCACACCAATAGCTGGCCTTGAATACTGAGGGGCCACATGGAGAGATCATAGGAGAGAACTTTAGAACAGACTCTAGAAATTGAGAGCATCATTTGAGTGACAGCCAGGAAGAAAACAAGGGCTTCAGTTTTGTAATACAAGGGAATGGCTTCTACCAACAATTAAAATGAGTCCTTCTACTCAGATTCACCAGATGAAAATGCAGATTTGATAGCACCTAGATTTCACCCTTTTAATACTCTAAGCATAGAGTCCACCCCATGCTGCCTAGACTTTGTTTAAAATGATTGCCTGACATTTAGACATCGACATTGACAGCCTATATAACTATTCCCTGTTATTGGGTATTTGGACTCTTTAGGCTGTATAAGTTTTTAGTTAAGAGTGTAGTCTTTGAAAACAGATTAAGTTTGTATTTCAACTCCATTATAAGCTTGCTGTGTGACTCTGGACAAGTCACTTAACATTTCTGTGCTTCAGTTTCCACACAAGTAAAATGGGTCTGATAATAGTACTTATTTCACGGAGTTTATTAGTTAGAGTAATTGAGTTCATACTAAGAAAATATTTAGAATTCCTTACATATAGAAAGGTCCTCAATAAATTTAGCTGATCACATTGTATCACATTTTTTTGTTTTTACAATTGTTATGACAAATGCCTGGATTAGCATTGTAATGGGCAATAATTCAATCACTGAACCAAAGTGTTGTACATAGTAAGAACAAAATCATTTTCTACCAAAAAATAGCTTGTAAATTGTATCCTATGGAGAAACTTGAAAATGCATTCTTTTTCTTAAATGGAAGAGAACAATTTGCAAAAAGTGTTAAGTGCTTGATTCTGCCTGCAAATCTTAGAGCCTGAATTATATTTGAGCTTATACTTTATCTAAACTGAGAAATACTTAGAGAATTCTTTATTCTTATGACTCACATAACTTTTCAACTTATTAGCCTCTTATGAATTATTTTAAATTATCATAAGCCATTAGAAGGAAAAAGAAATATATCCTAAAAGTGTAAAAAAAAAAAAGTGGCACACATACTGCTCTAAGATTGTGAATCAATAGTTAGTGCTAAGTACAAATACAAATACAAATTCCCTAGGAATAAAAGGCAGCACTTTCTATCTTGGTGTAGCTACATGGTAGTAACAGTGGTTCTCAGACCCAAGATTATTAAAATGTAAATTCTGATTTAGTAGTTCTGAGGCAAGGCCCAAGCGTCTACATTTGTAAGAGGGCCCAAAATAATATACGTGTTGTTGCCCACAGACCATAATTTTAACACAAGTTAAAGCACCATTATAAATCACCAGAACTGGAGGTTATCATGGCTTATTTGCCACAGGCTGAAAACTTAGTTCATTTTGCAGCCAGTCGCAGTAGCTCATGCCTGTAATCCCAGCACTTTTGGAGGCCAAGGCGGTGGGCAAATCACGAGGCCGAGAGATTGAGGTCATCCTGGCCAACATGGTGAAACCCCATCTCTACTAAAAATAAAAAAAAATAGCCGGGTGTGGTGGCACCTGCCTGTAGTCCCAGCTACTCAGGAGGCTGAGGCAGAAGAATAGCTTGAACCGAGGAGGCAGAGGTTGCAGTGAGCCGGGATTATGACACTGCACTCCAGCCTGGCGACAGAGTGAGACTGTCTCAAAAAAAAAAAAAAAAAAAATGTTTATTTTGCTAAAAGTTTAACCAAATTTCTTGGAAACAGAGAAATACATTCAAAATTTATGTTTGTAAGCATAATTTACAACAACTTCTCTAATCACTGTTTTTTACAGTTGGTTTTAATTGTAGAGTAGTGTAGTTTCAAAGATCAACATGAAAACCTTTGTTTATCAGAATTCAACTCTTGTACCTAGCTGGTGACTTAGAAATCACAGGTGGAGAATGGGCAAGGTTACCTAGAGAATGTCTTCACTACAAATAAACCACTTAATAAATTCAGCAGTCCAAGGGCACTCAAAAAACAATATTGACTTAGAACCTATTGGTAATTCTTGGGCTACTGCCAATTGTACTGGAGAACCTGCTGTAGAGGCATATTTACAATGGCTTTGCTTTTAAACCTATTTTATTTACAGCATGAGTTGAAATTACCAGGCAGTAATAAGTTTTATCTTTTTAATTTCCTTTTTTTTAGTTCCCATCATGATTCTGCTCTCTAAAAGCTTTTCCTTTTGTTTGATTAATTAAGCAAATTTATACACCCATTTACAAGGCATTTCCCCAAGTGTTACTGGAAAAACTAAGCATACATTTAATACTCCATGTAAAGAAGGCTTGAATTATAAAGGATCCATCTAAATGATACATAAAATTTTCCCTGTACAATTAATATGCACACACAAAAAAACTACAGCTAGCAGGTTAAGGCTGGATTAAAGTGCTTTCACTGGATCCATCATTTTCTCAGCACCAGTCTCTGGCCAACTCTCTCTGCTCTTAGATAATTAAACAAAGCTCCTATTAGGTTTAATTTCATTAAATCAACTAAGTATTTTCACTTTGTCTCTAATCTGATGACAACTTATCTAAGGAAATGGAAAGTGAGGTAAATTCAGCTTGCCACACTCTTACTTTTTGAACAAAGGGATATCACCTCTCCTGCTTGTTACCAGAATACACTTCCTTTGGTTTATTACATGGTCCTCAGTTGGGTAAAGAAGGCATCTGAGATTGAATGGTTCATTTGGTATTTGGAAATACATGGGTAGATTTCTTTTTAATTGACAAAGCAATGAGACAATAGTTAAAAGTGAATCTTTAATTTTTTAGTAATAGAGAAAATTATTCATAAGAAAATAATTTAGAAAAATAAAGTTATGGTATATGAACTGGTAAAAGATATAACTGAAAATTCGTGGAGATTCAATTACTGTTCTCTGTCTTTGTGATAAGAACTTTAAAAAGCATAATATCCCTTGCTACTCCAAACTGGCACAAAGCTAATACTATCAAAAGAAATCAGCGACTTGGCTCTATCTTCAGTATATGGTTTTGTCTGAAAGAACTAAAATTTAGTTTTTAAGTTCATTTACCCTTTCTCATAGACAAAGGTAATGGGACTGGCAATGGTCATTGTGTGTTGGGACTTATATATGAGTTGGGGAACAAAGAAAAGGGCAGGAGGTAAAGGTAGGAGTGGGGAGGGTATTTTTAAAAACAAGTTCTTCCTACTTCAAAATTGAACTTAAAACTTACCCTGAAGTAAGGAGTAGAGAGAATGCTTCCTCTGCTTCCTGTCTGTCTCTCCCTCTCACTCTTCCTCTTCTCACTCCACTTCCTTTCTTCCCTGAATCTCCTTCCATTTCCTCAGTCTCATTCACTCCTCTTCTTTGTCCTGTCTTCCCTTCCAGTCCTCTACGTTTCCCCTATCCTCCTTCTCTCCTTCCTCTTGTCTCTAATCTTTCTGTGCCTACCAACTCCCCATTGGTACCTAGTCTCCCCAAATTAAAATTCTGGTTATTTATGGGTTCAACACTTCAGTAGCCTGTGCTAAAAATATAACCACTATTTAGAATGTTTCCATGGATAATGTTTCTGTATGCACACAACCAACCCAAGGATGCACCGGCAGAAGCTGATCCTTCCCAAAGCAAAGAGGCACTACCAGTGCTATCTCTTACAGTATTATGCTTCTTTCAAGGGCAAGGTTTATATTTTGGTGGGGTCTGAAGCTTGCAGATTGTTTGATGCTCCCCGTAAAAGAAAAATAATGCAAATACATAATTGGGTAGAAAGTGTGTATTTATTTAAAATGAAGAAAGAAATCACAACAAAGGAGGCTTGTAGATACAGGTTCATTTTCCTTTCCAAGGTTTTTAAGGAAATGTATCAGAAATGCTTTTATAAGAAAGGATCGTGATTGCAACTTGATTTCTCTTCCACACATAGAACATTTCACCAATAATCACAACTCTCAGAGGTCAAGGAAGTCAGGGTCTCTGAAGCTTAAGCTTCTTTAGTTTTATGGTAAATCCACTTCTGCTTCTGTCACCCACATCCTTTTAGAATGAATTTATTTTATTCTCATTAAAAAATATATTATATATATTATGCACAGCATGTTGTTTGGATACACACACACACATTATGGAATGGCGATATTGAGTTCATTTACATGTACATTGCTTCACCTACTTATTTTTTGGTGGCAAGAACAGAAAATTTCTTATCAATGTTCAAGAATACAACACCTTGTTACTGTGGTCATCATGTCCTACAGTAGATCTCTTGAACTTATTACTCCTCTGTAATTGAAATTTGTTACTCCTCTATAATTAAAATTTGTATGCCTTGACCAATCCTCGCCTTTTTTAATAGAATGAAAGAATAGACCCTATTAAAAAACATAGGTTAATTGGGCTTTTATTTTTAATAATGTCAGAGCTTATATAACACCGGTAGTATTTATTGCTCTATAGATTTTTAAGAAATATTCTGTGGTATGTAGGAATGAAAAATACTTGAAGATTTAATACTACTATAATAAAATATTAATTCTTCTGAAATATTTAAATATTTATCCATTCTGCATTAATTAAATATTTTGCCATATTTATTTATTCTAATTGCAATTATCTTTGTACAGTGAATAAGACCAATGTGATTGTGATGCATGTCAATTATTAAATACACATCCAGTCCAGTTGTGTTTCTTGTTTTTTTTTAAATGTAGTTTGAAAATGTGGAGAATGCACAAGCTGTTCATTTTCTTCCAACAACTCAAAAAAACATTAGTGAATTGAAAAATAAAGCTTCTAATATGTATCACTTTTATTATTTTAGTGGCAATTTTTTCACACTTCATTATTGAAGCAAGAATTCTGTCATCGTGTGAAAAGATAGCAAAATTGCCTACACTGGTGAGATTTGTAAATTGGAGCAGAGTGTGAAGGTAACATGATGAGAAAAGCACGTTAACTAACCCAGAGTTCAATACAAGATTAACACTTCAGCCAAGTTTGTGAAAGGTTGCTAACACAAACTGAAGATTCAAAATTTAAGATAAGGGAGCTTTGGTTACTCAGTACATGAGTAAGAGCAATTTCTGAAAACAAGAAGCATAACATATCTTTTATCTGAGTTTAAGGTAATCAAAAGTGTATCTCAAAGTAAAATAAAACTTACTTCATCCTAAAGCAGATTGAACAAGCTACTCTAAAATCTGATATTTTTATGTGTCTCCCCTCAGAAAAAGAAAAGGTACAGGAGTTGTTTAAGTTTAGGCACAAGAAGCTTGTTTAACCAATGGAAAAGTAAGAGAAAACCAGAGAACGTAGCTTTAGCTCCCAGACACCCAATTTATATGCCTTCAATACTGAGTACTTACAGAATTTTCAACTGTAATGAGGTTCTCCAAATTATCTTACCCCCAAGTTACCTATAATGGCCCCCAACTGTAGATTCTTTACTCATCTGACACTTATTTCTCTTTTTGAAAAATAAAAAATGATTCTCAATCTATATACTTGTACCCTTTGTAAAAAGTAGACTTTATGTTTTATAGAAGTCTCAGGTTCTCAGCAAAATTTAGCAGAAGATACTGAGATGTTCCATAAATCCTCTGCCCCTACACATGACAAACCTTCCCCATTATTAATGTTCCCCTCCAGTTGCATTTATTGCATTTGATAAACCTATATTTATTAACATATCATTGTCACTCAAAGTTCATTCTTTGCACTAGGGCTCTGTGTTTTACTTTCTAAGGTACAAAGTTATAATGGACAAATGTATAATGACCTTTATTTATAGTATCAGAATAGTTTTATAGTGGTATCAAAGTAGTTGTTTCACTGTCCTAAAAATCCTCTGTGCTTTTCTCTCTTGCCCTGCCTCTAGTCCCTGGCAACTGATTTTACCATCTCCATAGGTTTTACCTTTATTTAGAATGCCATATAGTTGGATTCATACAGTATGATTCCAACTATATACAGCCTTTTCAAACCAATTTATTTTACTTAGTAATATGCATTTACTTTTACTCCATGTCCTTTCATGGCTTAATAGGTCATTTCTTTTCAGTGCTGAGTAATATTTTATTATCTGGATGTTTCACAATTTATCCATACATCTGCTGAAGGACATCTTGGTTACTTCCAAGTTTTGGAAATTATTAATAAAACTGCTATGAACATTGATATGCATGTTTTTGTGTGGACATACATTTCAGCTCCTTTGAGTAAATCCAAAGTGTGTGATTGCTGGATCACATATGAGGAACTGCTACACTCTTCCAAAGTGGCTTCCCATAAGTGATATATAAGAGTTCCTCTTGCTCCACATCCTCAACAGTATTCAGCATTAGTGTTTTGGCTTTTGGTGTTCTAATAAGTGTATAGTAGCATTTCATTGTTGTTTTAATTTACATTTGCCTGATGAGATAGAATATGGAACATCTTTTCATGTGCTTATTGCCATCTTCATATGCTTCTTGCCATATACTTATTGTACATATTTTGTCAACTGTTTGTTCATGTCTCTGCCTCATATTTTTTTAACCAGGTTGTTTTCTTACTGTTGAATTTTGAGAGTTCTTTGTATATTTTGATAACAGTCCTTATTCAGTTATGTCTTCTGCAAATATTTGCTGCAGTCTGTGGCTTCTCTTCTTATTCTATTGACATTTTTTCAGACAATAAGTTTTTCATTTTAATGAAGTCCAGATTATCAATTTTTTTCTTTCATGGATTTTGCTTTGGCGTTGTATCAAAGAGTCATTGTCAAACCCAAGATTATATAGGTATTCTCCCATGTTTATCTTTTTAAAATTATTTTACTTTAAGTTCTGGGAGGAATTTTGAACTTTTGAAGTTTTGTGTTTTACATTTACGTATATGATCTATTGTGAGGTGTTGTTCTTTATTAGGTGGTTTTTTTTTTTTGGAGTCTCACTCTATCACCAAGGTTGAAGTATAGTGATGCCATCTTGGCTCACTGCAACCTCTGCTTCCGAAGCTCAAGCAATCCTCTCACCTCAGTCTCCTGAGTAGCTGGAACTATAGGTGCACATCACCAGGCCGTTTAATTTTTAAAATTTCTTCTACAGATGGGGTCTTACTATATTACCCCAGCTTGTCTCACACTCCTCAGCTCAAGCCATCCTCTTGCTTTGGCCTGCCAATGTGCTGGGGTTACAGGTGTGAGCCATCATGCCCAGCCATTATGAATTAATTTTTGAAGAATGTAAAGTGTGTGTTTTCATTCTTGTTTTTGCAGCTGGATGTCCAGTTTGTTCCAAGATAGTTTTGTGAAAAGACTGTCTTTGCTTTATTTTATTGCCTTTGCTCTTTTGTAAAACATTAACTATATTTATTTGGCTCTACTTTTGGGCTCTATTCTTTTCCATTAATCTTTTCATCTGTTCTTCCACCAATATCACACTGTCTTAATCCTTATAGCTTTATCATAAGTCTTGAAGTGTGGTAGTATTAATTCTCTACATTTGTTCTTCTCCTTCAAAATTGTGTTGGCTATTCTGGATCATTCTCTCTTAATATAAACTTTAGAATCATTTTGTCTGTATCCACAAAATAACCTTCTGAGATTTTAGTTGAGATTTCATTGAATCTGTAGACCAAGTTGGGAAGAGCTGACATCTTGACAATATTGAGTCTTCCTATTCATGAACATGGAGTATCTCTCCATTCAGTCTTCAATTTTTTTAGTAGAAGTTTATAGTTTTTTTCATATTTTGTTAGATTTATACTTAAGAATCTCACTTTCTTGAATGCTAATGTGAGTCATATTGTGCTTTTAATTTCAAATTCCACTTATTTATAGAATACAGTAAAGCAATTGACTTTTGTATATTAACTTTGCAAACTTCAACTTTGCTATAACAGCCCATTAGTTCCAGAATTTTTTTTTGTCAGTTCTTTCAAAAGTTCTACATAGGACATTAGTTTGCAAACACAGTTTTATTTCTTCTTTTCCAAACTGTACAACATTTATCTCCTCATCTATTGTATTAGCTAGGAGTTCCAATACCATGTTAAAAACCATTGATGAGAGGTATTTTGATTTGTTATTGTTGTTTGACTTTTAAATTCAGAGATACATGTGCAGGCTTGTTATATAGGTAAACTTGTGTCATGGAAATGTGTTGTGCAGATTATTTTATACCAGGTATTAAGCCTAGTACCCATAGTTATTTTTTTCTGAACTTCTCCCTCCTTCTACCATCCACCCTCTGATAGGCCCCACTATGTGTTGTTCCCTTATATATGTCCATGTGTTCTCATGATTTAGCTGCAGTGAACATAGGCATGCATATGTCTTTATAATAGAACAATTTATGTTCCTTTGGGTTATACACAGTAATGGGACTGCTTGATTGAATGGTGTGTCTGCCTCTAGATCTTTGAGGACTCCCATATTGTCTTCCACAATTGTTGAACTAATTTACACTCCCACCAACAGAGTATAAATGTTCCTCTTTCTTCACAACCTTGTCATCATTGGCTATTTTTTTTAACATTTTAGTTATAGCCATTCTGACTTGTGTGAGATGGTGTCTCATTGTGGTTTTGATTTGCATTTCTCTAATCATCAGTGGTATTGAACTTTTATTCATATGGTTGTTGGCTACAGGTATGTCTTCTTTTGGGAAAGTGTCCATTCATGTCCTTTGCCAACCTTTTAATGGAGCTGTTTCATTTTATCTTGTAAACAAGTTTTAGTTCCTTATGGATGCTGGATATTAGACCTTTGCCACATGCATAATTTGCAAAAATTTTCTCCCTTTCTGTTTATTGTCTCTTTACTCTGTTGACAGTTTCTTTTGCCATACAGATGCTTTGAGTTTAATTAGATCTCATTTGTCATTTTTTTTCCTTTTTTTTGCAATTGTTTTTGGTGTCTTTGTCATAAAATACTTGGTCATGCCTATTTCCTGAATGGTATTTCCTAGGTTGTCTTCCAAAGTTTTGTATAGTTTTGGGTTTTACATTTAAGTCTTTAATCCACCTTGAGCTGATTTTTGTATATAGTGTAAGGAAGGGGTCCAGTTTTAATATTCTGCATATGGCTAGCCAGTTATTTCAGCACAATTTATTGAATAGGGAATCCTTTCTCCATTGCATGTTTTTTACAATTTGTTGAAGTTCAGATAGTTGCAGATGTGCAGTCTTATTTCTGGGTTCTCTATTCTGTTTCTTTGGTCTATGTGTCTGTTTTTGTACCAGTATCATGCTGTTTTGGTTACTGTATCCCTATACTATAGTTTGAAGTTGGGTAGTGTGATGCCTCAGCTTTGTTCTTTTTGTTTGGGAATGGCACATGTATATTTATATAACAAACCTGCATAATCTGCACATGTACCACAGAACTTAAAGTATAATAAATACGTTTTTAAAAAGAGGGAAATTTAATGCACTAAATGCCCACATGAAAAAGTTAGAAATATCTCAAGTTAATAACATCACATTATAGCTAAAATAACTGGAGAAGCAAGAGCAAACATCCCAAAACTAGCAGAAGACAATAACCAAAATCAGAGGTAAACTGAAGGAGATTGAGACACAAAAAACAATTAGATCAGTAAATCCAGGAGCTAATTTTTAGAAAAAAAATAATAAAATAGATATCTAGCTTGAATATTAAAGAAAAGAGAGAAGATTCAAGTAAACGCAATCAGAAATGACAAGGGGAATATTACCACTGACCTCATAGAAATGAAACAACCATTAAAAAATTATTAATACTTCTATGCACATAAACTAGAAAATCTGGAAGAAATGGATAAATTCCTGTGCACATACCCTTCCTCAAGACTGAACCAGGCAGAAATAGAACCCTGAACAGACAAATGATGAGCTCTGAAATTGAGGCAGTAATCAATCATCCACCAACCAAAAAAACCCCATGACCAGATGGATACACAGCTGAATTCTACCAGATGTACAAGAAGAGATGATATCATTCCTACTGAAACTCTTCCAAAAACTTGTAGAGGATAGACTTTTCTCTAACTCATGCAGCATCACTCTCATACCAAAACCTGACACTGACAGAAAAACAACAATTGCAACAATAACAAAAAAAAAAACTTTAGCAAACATACTAGATCATCAACATCAGTACAAAAGTTCTCAACAAAATATTGTTTGTTGTTAGTGGAAAAGCTTCAAGTTTCTTACCTTTATGATGTTAGCTCTAAGTTTTTTTGTTGATATCTTCTATTAAGCCAAGCAGATAACCTTCTATTCTTATTCCTAGTTTACTGAGAATTTTTGTCATGAACAGGTATTGGATTTGTCAAATGCTTTTTCTGTATCTATTTATGTTATCATGTGATTTTTCTTCTTTAGCCTATTAATGTGATGGATTACATTAATTGATTTTTGAATGTTGAAGCAGCCATGCATACCTGGCATAAATCTCATTTGTTTGTGGTGGGCAGTTCTTTTTTATATATTGTTGGATTCATTTAATATTTTATTGAGGATTTTTGCAGCTTTCTTTATGAGACATATTGGCTTGTAGTGTTTTGTTTTGTTTTTTTTTTTTTGTAATGTCACTCTGGTTTTTGTGTTAGGTTAATACTTTCCTCACTGAATGAGTTAAGAAGTAATAAAACCTTCTTTTGCACCAACATCATACCTTATTTCACCACTTCTCTCTTGGCATCTTTAATAATTATAAAACTAGTACTAGTTGGTATTTTTAAATGTTGGCTATGTTTTAGACCCTGTGCTTAAAGCTTTATATTTAACGTTCACAATATCTTACTTTGTTTCTCTAACACCTATTTAAGTATTGCTTTTATCCAATTTCATATGTGGAGACTTATCTGCCTTTCCATTGCTTTGTTCTAAATCTGTGCCTTTAAATAGATCTCTTCCTCTCCTTTTAAAAATACAGTCAAGTCCTTTTACTTTTTACTTTCTTTCCTGTAAAGCTGGCATCTCTTTTTTACTTACCTTATCATAAAATTAGATGCCTCCAACTCTACCTACTCCTTAGGCTACCTGTTTATTTTCTTTTTTCTCTTCAGTAAAAATACACATTGTTTTAAAAAGCCATTGATATTCTCTGTCATGGGTTCTTGAACTCTGGTTGGTTACTTCGACCCACTCAATGTGGCTGAGTGGGTCAACCTGCCAACTTACTGAAACCATTTTGTAAAGTATCAGCACTATTGTCCAGTCAAATTGTTCCATAGGACACTTGACTTCAATATAGCAAATAATAGCTCAACTTCTAATGAAGTTATAGACTCTCAAACTAAAAATTTCATAAATACCATTTCTCCACTGCCTATTATTAACCATCTATTGCTGTGTAACAAGCTTAGTTGTCTAAAGAATTACACATTTATTGTGACTCATGAGTCCATGTATGGCTAACCTGGGCCCTTTTTTAAAAGTTTCAAGATTTTGCCATAACAGTGTTGGTCTGGTGCTATCCCATTAGAAGCACACATAGAGGGAGGATCGGGTCAAGCCTCGCTTAGGTTGTGGGCAGAATTTAATTTCCTGGGGTTTCAGAACTGAGGCCATGAGTTCCTTGCTAGTACACCTTCTAACCTTCACTAATCAGTAGTTTCTAATGAGAAAGACGATCTAAATTAATAATCACATTATTATTATTTAGCTAATATTTATGAGCATTGTGTATGTGCTAACCTCAGCTGTAAATACTTTCCATATATTACTCATTTAATCATCACAGAAATTTTATGAGTAGCATTACTTCTTGTTACAGATAAAGAAACTAACACAGGAATAAGTGAACCAAACTTCCCAAGGTCGTATAACAATTGATGGAGCCAGAATTCACGAATAAAATTTTGAGTTAAAAATCCATATTTATAACAAATTCACCATATTGTATTTTTAAAATAAATTACTCATTCTTTTATGTTTGGAAAAATAAAGGAAGACTTGCAAGAAAGTTAATAGTGTTTAGTTTTGGAAGAAAAATTCACGAGCAGATGTTCCATTTTTTTCTAACTCTACTAAGCTTTGCATCATCAAAAAAGTCAAGCCAGTCATTAATTCTGATAAGCACCACCCTGTCTCTGACATATTTTATGTAACAACCTTGGCGAAGATGGTTCAGTCATGAATAGACCTATACTACAATAAAAGCAATGAAGCGAAATGGAGAGAAAATTGTGAAAGATGTAAGCCCGAACACAGATTGGACTGTTGCCAGAGAGAGAATTCAGAGAGACTGATATGCCTTCTAGGCCTCCTCACTAAACAAATCACTAAATTAACATGTAGTATAGTCATGTTTCCTTAGCATTTTCTATCCTTTTGCCCAGGAAGGTTCACATTCACTAAGGACAAAAATGTCCAGATACTGGAATGTCTTGCTTTGATACCAAGGCTGAGAAATGATGGGAATGGGCTCTTGATATCACCACTTTGACTATTGCAGGTAGAGATATGAATGGGGTTTCCAGTAACTGGGCAATTGCTTCAGAAGTATAGATATTGCATGTGCTAAGTTGTACTGTTGACTTGTACTGTTGACTATTGCAGGTATGAATGGGGTTTCCAATAATTAGACAATTGCTTCAGAAGTATGGATATCACATGTGCTAACTTGTACTGTTGACAGTGAATATGGTTCAGTGCAACAGCCACAACGTTTCTATGCCTCAGTTTCCTAATTTTAAACGGTGAAGGGTGCCAACTTAATACTAAAGGTTAATTTAGTAAAAATTAACTAGGTTAATGTGTTAAAAAACAGCTCTCATCTGTAAGGGTTTGATAAATGCTGTTCATTACTACTAGCTTTTATAATATTATTATTAGAATTAAATATGACTTTACATGTTTATATAACATATATAGTGCTTAGTTTTTGATAAGCAACAGTTACCATTTAGCATTATTATTTATTATCATAATTACAATTTTATAGTACACTTTTCCTAAGTGCTTGCTTTATGGCTAAGTTATGTACAATCCATACTGAGGCATTGCCTAGTAAGATTTTGGAAAATAGTCTGTGTGGTTACCATATACATTACTGGAATGTTTGGCATTATCTTATTAAGACTGAAAAGGAACCTGAAATTAGTTATTGGATTTTTTTATGGAATTGAAGCATAAGGAGGCCTCCATGACTGGCCAACCTTTGCTCAAGAAGCAGTTTTAAATCTTCTTAAATAAAATCAGGATAAAATATATGAAGTACGTAGTTAAAAAAACTGTGAGGATTCTTTATTGCCTGCATTAGTGGAGCACTGGAGCTGTGAGGGATCAATTCTGTAACTCAAATTCTTTAGGTCTTGGAGGTTATTTGGTATCAATTGGTAGGGGTTTTATTACCAAAGTTGAGTATCAATATCATTAGGGATACCTTATGGTCTGATTTAATAACAGGGATAATGGAAGAGTCTACCCATCACCAATGGCATTATATTAGCCATTACTAGAATTTACTTGAGGAAACACTCAGTTAACTCTCTCCTAAACTTCATATTAGAACATGAAAAAAATCCTTTCAGTTTGGAAGGATTTAGTTATTGTCCAGAAGTTGTCCAGATGTTGCAACTTATGAAATGGCTAATATTAGTGGTGTTGTCTCTTCATATAGGCAACCAGGTAAAAAGGCAAGAAGATGAACAAATGCTCAGCAAGTTGACTGGTGGTGTTCTCATTATCCATTAAATATTGGAAATTAATGGTTAGTTCTTCATATATGTCCAGTAATGAAACATGGACATATTCTCCAGCTTAGTCCCAGCCTTAAGTGTTTGTCTGTCCCAAACTCACTCAAAGCAAGTTTTATCAAAAATATTCAGAGCAATTGAGTTATTCCCTGCTACTCCTCTAACTGAGAATATAATGAGCTTAGAGTGAGTGGAAAGGAGGATAAAGAGAAGGGCATTGATAAGCCAAATTGGGCCCTCTTTTAATATGTCAGAGTTGACTGAATATCAGTCTGATAAACACAGTTGGTTTCATAAATCCTCATGGTAGTTAAAGCATTTTATCACAGCTTATTAGACTGTGATAAAATGAATAGTTCAGTAGATGTCCTCATATATTCTGGAAATTACCAGCACCCATTTATATGGAACCTGTACTACCAGTTTTAATTAACTGAAATCATCTGCTTGGAATTATGCTCTCAATTTAGCTCACATTTCAATCTCCATAAATTCTTCCTCAGCACTTTACTCTGTAGAATGCAAATGGGTCCTGTGCCAATCCCCAGGAATGTCTAATGGCACCAAGCAATGGCACGTTGTAGAACATCAGTCATGCAACTGAACATTGGCGAATGTTATATTAAACTAGCTTTTTAAATGTTGATTTAACTTGAAAAACAAACAAAATTTTCCATTACACTGAATGAAGTTGCAATCGTTTGTTACCAGAACAAGATTAATATTTGAATCAAAGATGGTTGACTTGATCATATATCTTCATAAACTAGTATTTTATGTACGACATGAAGAAAATACAATTTCTCATCCAAAGGATGAGAAATATACAAAATAATATTTGATTATTTCCCCTAAAATTGTGAATAAAATTGATAGTATTCAATTTAAAATACTATTAAATGTTTTTCTATAATACAGTATATAATGCATTTGTCTAAAATAAAATGGTATTATTAATGTATCAGATTTTGGTCATACCAACATTCCTTATCATCCATTTTCTTATTACTTTTTTTTAAATCAAAAATGAAATATTATTAAATCTGAACATTTAAGATGTTGATATATGAAAGAACATGAAATGATAAGCATGTAATATATAGGCAAATAATGAGTGTCATCTGTAAGTTAAAAAAATGGAATATAGCTAGCTTTAAGAGGAATAAACTGGGGTGAGGTAAGGCAGGGTGCTATAAGTGTTAAAAAGAAAAACATCTTTAACATTTTACTTAGTAAAGCTTACAAGTGATGACAAGTTAATGATTTGCTTCTTTCTTTACTGCATGCCATCTACCAGTTTTGCAATGAAATATGTGCATATAAGGTATTGCTGCTTTTAATTTTGCAGACAGATTGAACAAGCCAGAGTTTTGTGGGCTTCTATTTGATTTGTCTCTGCATTAATATCGTCTAGTACTTTTGGGACTATTGCCATTCCATGGATAATTCTCTGCAAACAGTAGGTGCTTAATAAATATTATTGGCTAACTATGTAATTAAATTGGTAGTACATATTCCTTTTTTCTTGTGCATCTTGGCAAACAGACTAAAAGAATACAATGAGCTAATTAGCATCACATGGGTGAGCACAGAGAGTGTTTAATTCAGTATCATGTTCTTTCTAAATGGTTCCGTATTTCCTTGAATTGAGTCTCTTGCCATGAACAGGCAGAGTGCGTAAGATGCCCTCTGGGAATAAAGTGTTCATCCATGTGATGAAAATTAACTCCTTCAGAGCACCAGGGAGTTAATGGTAAATTATTTCTTCTATAGTACCAAAATGAATGAAATTGCCAATTAATCATTTCCCAGGGTATGCCAAACTACAAGCTGAATTTAAAAAAAAAATGTCTCAGGAAGATAGTCTGCATCTTCTTACTAGCTTGCCATCTTTTGGGGCCTTATGAGTTTTTCCCCTCCCTTTTGCTCTTTGCTTTTCTTCAACCAGCCCAGATTTTATATATGTGTGTGAAAGGAAGGGCATGAATATCTGTTGGGTAGATGAATTGGCCTGTTATATCAGTTGGTTGCCTACTCAATAACATTTACCTCCACCATGCTGGGAGAGTCCTGATTTTGTTCCAATCTCAAAATCTTTCCCAAGTGACGAAGATAACCTGATGACTTGAAGCCAGCCATGGTGGTCTCATTCCCCTTCTGACAGATTGGCTTAGGTGTGGCTCGGTGATCCCGTATGATCTACAGGATATGAGGAAAAGTCTCTTGGGGTTAGTCTCTGGTAAAATTTCAATCACTGGTAAAGCAGGATAAAAGATATTAACAACCTTTCTTCTACCATAGAATGTTTGGATCTCCAACTGCAGTAGCCATGCTGCCACCCAGAGAGGAAACAGGCTTGAAATGAGGTTGAGACTAAGGACCATGGAATAGAGATATGGAAGAAACTCTGTCCTTGAAGACATTGTTGAGCCCTCTGATGGTGCCAATTCCTACCTCTAAGCCAGCGTTCCCTAACCTTTTTGTTACCAGGTACTTGTTTAGTGGAAGACAATTTTTCCATGGATGTGGGTGAGGATATGGGGGCAGGGTGTGTTACCAGGGATGAAGCTGTTCCACCTCAGATCATCATTCTCATAAGGAGCATGCAGCCTAGATCCCTCACATACACAGTTCATGATAGCATTCATGTTTCTATGTGAATCTTATGTCCCACTGATCTGACTGGTAATGCTGGCTCATAGCCACTCACCTCCTGCTGTGCTGCCAGGTTCCTAATGGGCCACAGACTGGTCTGGTACTGGTCCACGGCCAGGGGTGTGAGGACCCCTGCTGTAAACCGCAATTTAATAAAAAGAGTAAATTGAAAAATAAAGAAACTTCTGGAACATTTTGTAAATAAAATATTCTTTATTGCCTATACCAGCTGAGATAGTGTTGTCTGCTAATTGTAGGCAAATAAAACACTTCCTCTCTACCTATCTTAGACCACAGGGCATAGATAGGTGTTTTGATAGGATCTGGGAAGGACACTAAAGATGATAGCTTCTGTCAAAACAAGTCCCTTAACACAGACAGGGTTCTGGCCTAAGATATTCATCAAAGAAGGCATTTCTTACCATTCTACACTACCCAACAGACCATTGTAGAAAAATATTTAACATCTCTGTTTATTGATAATTGTTTACATATTCCTGAGTGAGGTCAAAGTTACTGTTTTTATAAACTAAAATGTATTTATTTCTAGTGCTTTGAAAGATCTAGGAAAAAACTCAAGATCCCCATTTCTAGGAGGAAACTTTTTAATAGCAAAGTATAGCCAATATTTTGATTAGGCTTTATCCTAAGAAAAGAACTATTACGTGTACAGAATTTTCCTTACAATGGGGGACCCCACAAAGAATGACTTTGTTGCAGCTAGTTTAAAAGAATATAAAAACTAGATGACCTATTCGAAGATAAGCACACATATTTGTAAATCTAAACTTACCAGGAATGCAGGAGGGAGTCAGAGTTTGGAGGGTATACAAGAAAGGAAAAAAATATAAAGTGGTGCTGCTATGTAGAAAGGATTTTTTATTTCAACAGCACCTTAAAAAATAATGTGTACTCTGAATTCTTGTCCAAAAATTACAAATTTTTTACATAAGTGGTCCTACAGCTAAATATTAAGAATTAGTAATATCACAGTGACATTTCAGATGGAAGAAAAGCACATTTAATTGAACTAAAAAAAGTAAAACATATTTATCTGAACATCGGTCTTTTCATCTGAAAAATATAAAGAGTCTGCACGGTGTCTTCTTACATTAAAAATCACAGACAAATAGTGGTTGAGAACAAAAGAATCACTTGTGTGCATTTACAGTGTTAGACTTACTTAGATAATTAATTAGTATTAGTTGACACTCATGAATGTTTTTAGTTGGCAATAATGCCAAGTGAATGGCTCAATAGAGTGCACACCAGGTAGAATACTGTTAACCTTGACTACAAAATGGAATGACATTCACAGCATACGTTTATCTATCTGTAAAATAATAATAATGTTGTGTTCTTTCCTTAAAACAATCCCATCTTTCATTGCTCCTGGCTGTGTGAAACGCTGTTATAGTTGAAAGAGAATTTGCATAATGCTTCGGAAAGGCTTAATAGCTATCATAATTTTAATCTATATGAAATGTTTATACTATATAAAAAGCAGACTTTTTTATTGTGAGAGAGGATTATTAAGGCATATCATCTAATCAAGAGAATGATAGTAATAAATGGGTAGGTGACTCTTGAGGGTTTATGTTTCACAAATAGACTTGAGATATTTGTGTACTGAATTGGCCAGTGACTCCCTTTGGGAAAGAAGTGTTTAGGAAATGAAGTCCCTTTATAATGGTTTATCTTAAATTATTTGTTTTGTTGTTCTCAATATGATACCTGCTCTAGTTAGCAATTTTAACTCATGTTGTATAAAATGATCTCTGTAGAGAATATTGCTTTATGTTTTTACCCCACTTTGATCTAACAGAACCCTTTCTCATCCCAGAGTTCTAGATAACTAACAGGGCCAAAAGGCAAAGTGGAGATTCCACTGCAATAATTTTCCCAGCATTAAATAAATACATAATCTGTAATATCACTCTCCCATGATATGTCAAATAATATTTGGCACTTTGACACTTATTATAATTAATAAAATCATTTTTATGGGAAGAACTAATTTTCTCTTTGCTAACTATGTAACCTTTCTGTTCTTGGCCTTAGTTTCTTTCTTTCTTTTTTTGTTGAGACGGAGTTTCGCTCTCATTATCCAGGCTGGAGTGCATGGCGCAATCTCGGCTCACTGCCACCTCCACCTCCTGGGTTCAGGTAATTCTCCTGCCTCAGCCTCCCGAGTAGCTGGGATTACAGGTGTGCACCACCACGCCCAGCTAATTTTTTTGTATTTTTAGTAGAGACGGGGTTTCACCATGTTGACCAGGATGGTCTCGATCTCTTGACTTCGTGATCCACCCGACTTGGCCTCCCAAAGTGCTGGGATTACAGGCTTGAGCCACCGCACCCAGCCAGCCTTAGTTTCTTTGTATATAAAATGAATGTATTAATAATGTCTCAGAATTATTGCAAGGATTACATGAGTTGATTCCTGTGAAAGTGACTAGCACATTATATATACAGGTAGATACATATCTATTTCTATCTATTATCTACCTATTGGCTATATTAGTCAGTAATATTTCTTCTAAAATAATGCTATATTCTTAAATTTTTGATGAATCAACTTTATTTTCTCATCCATAATAAGTTCCTTTAATTTCAAGCATCAGTGAAAATGATAACTTTTCCATTGTCTAATTGTCCCAGAATTTTCCATAAAAATCAATGAATAAATCACTACATATTAACATGTACTTATATATGAATTTATTGTTTTAAATAAAAGTAATAGTTTGAAAACAACTTTTTAAGAAAATAAGCATCTTCAACTGCACATGCTATTTTTAGCTCTATCCACAAAACGATTTCACAGATGTTGTGCACTGATTCTAGAATCTATCAAATTTTGTGAGCAACTGTGTTTGCAGTCAGTATACAGAAAATGGCAAATTGGAATTCTGTACTATACATGTGAAATGTAATATTTATCATTAACTAACACATAAAAGTGTGTAGAATCTAACACCAAAGAATATAGAAGGCCTACAAATTATGTGAAAAATACTTGCCCTACACTCTTGGCACATTATTTTTAAGAAATATTCTTTTTCTGAAATCTGAGAATTTAGTGCACTTGTTATTCAAGTTGATTTGCAAGAAATATTCTTGTTTCATGATAAATCAGAGAAGGGACATGTTTCCTATCCAATGCTATAGAAGTTTATACTTAAGTAGCATTACTTGAATAGGTTTTAATAATAAATAGGATTACATGAATTGATGTATGTGAAAGTGACTAGCACATTGTATACAGGTAGATAGATCTCTAGCTCTGTTATCTATTGATTGACTATATTAGTAAAGTTCCTTCTAAAATGATGCAATATTCTTAACTTTTTATGGGAGTGGGATATTTTATACTCCTTTACCTTTGCTATTTTTTTCTCTTTGCTTTTCTAGATACATTGCCACATACTTTATGTAGGTTTTGATTATTTAGAGATAATAGTTAGGCATTTTTAAACCAAGTTTAGTTAAGACTTTAAATGCATTGACATAAGAAGTTCCAAATCCACTTGCTCTAGGACTTGTAAATTATTGCTGTTTCTTCTGTTGTTTGTATTTGGCACCATCAAGACAAATATTGCTGGAAGAGGATATTATACATAGTCTATCACCCATTTAATGAATGTATTATGTTTTTATTTGAAATAGAGGTCTTCTTGTTTCCAGTCCTATGTTATGACGCTACTGTGAAGGAACAGCAGTATTTCACTTGAGATAAGCCTTCACTTCAAAGAGAGTTGAAGTGGCTTCTGAAAACATCACTTGTTGGGTATCATGGGAGAAAAAGCACTGAGTAAATAAAATAAAATTACATGATGAATGTAATAACTTAAGGAGATAAGCTAATTTTTTTGTAATGTATAGAATAATGTCTACACATAAAATATGGAATCTATAATAAAATTACATGATGAATGTAATAACTTAAGGAGATAAGCTAATTTTTTTGTAATGTATAGAATAATGTCTACACATAAAATATGGAATCTATACAATTATTTGGACCCTCAAGTCTTTCATGTTTTGTAAAAATAACTCATTTACTGTTTACTATACAATCATAAAATATAAATATGATTTAAAAGTTATTTCAAGGACTTGCCGGTCTTGCTAACATTGTTCTCATTGGCCAGGGTAGTGCCTGGAGCATACTATCATTTTATTAATATTTTAAAATGAATGTATAAACTATCAATTATTATCCAGGGATATACATTTAGCATAAAAAGGATTATTTTCAGAATGAAATTGCCTACATGAACATGTCTATTTGCCAAATGAATCTGCTAATTGTCTAAACAATGACAATTAAGGCATGTCAAATATGATTTTTCCCTAATAGAATCTTCCCTGCATTCACCCAAACAGAAGTTCTCAAACTTTAGTCTGTGTGAAAGTTACTTGAATATCTGTGTGAAAGTTACTTAGATGTCTGTGTGAAAGTTACTTGGATGTCTGTTGAATTTCATACTTTTGATTGTAAATGTTTTTAGTAAAAACAAAATGAATACCTGTTTATCGATGGCCAGCTTAAGAGCAGAACATGACATCAAAGGCTGTCTGTGTGCATCCCTGTGGTATCAAGCTCTCTCCCTACCAGATGTGACCACTTTCTGGAACTCTGTTTTGGTCATCCCACAGATTTTCCTTTTGGTGTATATAATATGAATGTATATAATAGATAATTAATATTTATTAGAATAAATAATGTGTATGTATCCAGTAATGTTTAGACTTCCTGATTTTGACCTCTATATAAATAGAAGGGGTTAATTTTAAACATAGATTTTGGGGACCCACCCTCACATATCATGCTTAGGTAGGTGTGGGATGATGCTCAGGAATCGGCATTATTCAGGGAATTCAGAGGTAGGTGGACTCTGGGTGACACAAATACCACATATGTATTTATTTATAGGCACAGAGTTAGAAAGAGATAATGATAGGAAAGTGGACATGGTCATTGCAGATAGAGACATCAACCTTTTATCTAGTTTAACAAAGACTGCCAGTTTGGAAAACCATGGCTTACAGTAGTTAAAAAAAGGCTACATGCCATACTGCCTGGGTTAAAATTTAGGCTATGGCACATATTGACTCTAAAACGTTGGACAAGTTATTTGACCTCCATAGATCTGTTTTTTTTTTTTTTTTTTGCTGAATGAATATAATCCCAGAATCTACCTTACAAGGATATTGTAGGATTTGTTTATATATGTGAAGCCTTTAGAACATTCTCTAGTACATGGTAAGCACTAAGTTATAATTATTATTACTACTTTCTCAAATGCTGCTTTGCTAGTTGCTTTTAAATACTTCATTTATGTAGTTTGACCTTTTTTTAAAAGTATTTTTCTATTACTATTGTGGGTAGCTTAATTTTCATTTTATAAGTATAATACTTTTACATATAAGTTGACATTTTTACATGTTACTTTTAATGACAATAAGAATGTCAGTGGGAAAGGGATATTTTTTTTTAGAAAGAGAAAAAAATAAAGGAAGAAAGAGAAAGAAGAAAGAAAAAGAGAAAGAAAGAAAATAAGAAGGAAAGAGAGAAAGAAAAAGGAAGAGAAAGAGGGAGAGAGAACGAGAATCTTGCTTCTATTGCCCAGGCTAGAATGCAGTCTAAAAATAGGTATTAAAAACCTCTTTTATGCCAATAAATGTGCTTAACAATGGAGACAGGAAGGAATAAGGGAGGAAAATAACAAACAAGCAGCCAACCAATATTTCATTTAAACCTGTGAAATGCTATGCAATTGCTGAGGAGTGATTTACTTCCAATTTTGTGGTCACTTTTAGAATAGGTATGATGTGATACTGAGAAAAATGTATGTTTTGTGGATTTGCAGTGGAGAGTTCTGTAAATTTTTACTAAGTTTACTTATTCCAGGTCTGAGTTCAAGTCCTGGATATCCTTATTAATTATCTGTCTCGTTGATCTGTCTAATATTGACAATGTAGTGTTAAAGTCTCCCAATATTATTATGTCAGAGTTACCATTATGTAATGTCCTTCTTTGTCTCTTTGGTCTTTGTTGGTTTAAAGTCTATTTTATCAGAGACAAAAATTGCAACTCCTGCTTTTTTTTTCTTTTCTTTTTGCTCTCCATTTGGTTGGTAAATCTTGCTCCATCCCTTTGTTGTGAGTCTTTGTGTATCCTTGCATGGGAGATGGGTCTGGATGCACCCTACCAATGGGTTTTGGCTTTTTATCCAATTTTCCTGTCTTTGTCTTTTGATTGGGCTATTTAGTCCATTTATATTTGGGATTGATATTGATATATATGAGTTTAATACTGCCATTTAATGCTAGCTGGCTGTTTTGCCAATTAGTTGATGTAAATCCTTCATATGGTGATGCTCTTTATGTTTTGGTATGATTTTGGAATGGCTGATACTAGTTTTTCCTTTCTATGTGTAATGCTTCTTTCAGAAGCTCTTATAAAGCAGGCCTGGTGGTGATGAAATTTCTGAGTACTTGCCTGTTGGCAAAAAATTTTATGTTTCCTTCATGTACGGAGCTTAGTTTGGCTGGATATGAAATTCTGGGTTGAAAGTTCTTTTCTTTGAGGATGTTGAATATTAGCCCCCACTCTCTTCTGGCTTGTAGAGTTTCTGCTGAGAGATCTGCTGTGAGTCTGATAGGCTTCCCTTTGTGGGTAACCTGACCTTTCTCTCTGGCTGCCCTTAGTATTTTCTCCTTCATTTCAACCCTGGTGAATCTAATGATTATGTGTCTTGGGATTACTCTTCTTGAGGAATATCTTTGTGGTGTTCTCTATATTACCTGGAGTTGAGTATTGTCCTGCCTTGCTAGGTTGGGAAACTTTTGCTGGATAATATCCTGAAGAATATTTTCCAGCTTGGATTCATTCTCTTCGTCACATTCAGGTACACCTATCAAATGCAGATTAGGTCTTTTTACGTAGTCCCATATTTCTTGGAGACTTTGTTCATTCCTTTTTAGCCTTTTTCTCTAACCTTGTCTTCTTGTTTTATTTCATTAAGTTGGTCTTTGTCCTCTGATATCCTTTCTTCTGCTTGATCAATTCGACTGTTAAAACTTGTGCACACTTCACGAAGTTTTCATATTGTGTTTTTCAGCTCTATTAATTCACTTATATTCCTCTCTAAATTGTCTATTCTCGTTCAGATTTCTCAAATGTTTTTTCAAGATTCTTAATTTCTTTGCATTGGGTTAGAACGTGTTCTTTTAGCTCACAGAAGTTTCTTATTATCCACCTTCTGAAGCCTGATTCTGTTAATTCATCACAATCATTCTACATCAGGCCTTGTTCTGTTGCTGATAAGGAGCTGCAGTCCCCTGTAGGAGGAGAGACATTCTGATTTCGGGTGTTTTCAGCCTTTTTGCACTGGTTTCTTCCCATCTTTGTGGATTTACCCACCTGTCATCTTTGTAATTGCTGACTTTCAGATTGGGTCTCTGAGTGGACGTCCAGCTTGTTGGTGATGAAGTTTCTTCTGTTTCTTAGTTTTCCTTCAGCAGATGCCCTTCCCCCACAGAGCTGGATCTTCCCAGGTTCAGCTGTGCTTGCTGTGAAACTCTCAATCTTCAGTGCTTCCAATTGCTATTTTTTTGGGGGGTGGGACCAGCTGAGCCCAATCACCTGGCTCCCTGTCTCAGAACCTCTTCTTTTTTTTTTTTTAATTGAACGGTTGACTCTCTCCCAGGTGTTCCAGTCACCCACTAAAAAGGTGCCGGAATCTATGCAATTTCCCCCGCAGCGACCCACTGCACCAGCTGAAACAGCGGCACTGTGACTCATGGTGCTTTTCTGCCCAGAATCTCCTGGTCTGGCTCCCCGCCTCAGTCCTTTTTTTCAACCAGCTGAATGGGCGACTCTGCCTTCCTGGAGCTCCAAATGCCAACCAAAAGGGCACCCAGTCCTGCATATTCCGAACTGAGAACCGCCGTGCTGGCAAAAGAGTCGCACTGGTAACCCGTGGGGCTTCTCCACTGGGAATCTCCTGGTCCGTGGGCAACAGAAATTCATCTGGAAGTGTGGCATCCACTCACTCTCTGCGCTTTCACTGGGAGCTACAATCAGCCATCTTGGATCTCTCTCCCTAAAGGGATATTCTTAATACTCTTTCACACTGTAAACATGCTGGGACTGGAACAGAATTTACCATTAAGACCCATACCTACTCTAACATCTCTCTGACTTTAATATGCCTGACCTATTTTTTTATTCTTTTCTATTTGATGAAAAGGAAAAAAAAAACAGCAGCCACAATAATGGAATGAATTCACATATTTGTTACCTTTATAGGTTCTCCATGATTCTATATGAATGCACTTGGAAATTAAAAACCATGATCTTCAATATATAGTTTGCCTCCACTTATGCTTTTCACAGGGACCCTGCTGTGAGCTCTGAAGGCAACCAGTAACTAGCTTTAAGAAACTGGTGGACACACTCAAATCTTTTCATTAAAACCCATGGAAAGTGTATATAAATGATTGTAAATTGCCTTGTAAAGGAAAATTTCCAACTTAATTCTATAGTTACAATGATTTGATAAATATCCACATCAAGACACTATGCTGGGCTTTGGGTATTTAATAGTGAAGACAACAGATCATGGTGCTTTACTTATAGATCTTATAATCTGTTGTTGAGGAAGTGAGTTGGGAGACAAACATAAACAAATACATTCTTACCAGTTGTCAAATTCTTCTTTGTAATAAAAGAATTTCAAGAAAACTTATGCACTTTTTCTTTTTTTGACAGAATTTTTCAGTTATCATACAGTTGTACCGTGCAATACCAGTAACTGTGGACTCAATTGCACTTAAAATAGCTAATATAACCATTTTCTCCAGTTCTGTTTTCTCAAACAAACCAGCTCAAATTGAAGATTTTAGAATCTAGAAGGATGAGGCTAACTGAATATCCTTGCTAAGTTCAGGTTAAAGCTTTAATAGTATTTGGTCATTAGAGATTTTTATTTTAGTATTTGTACTAGAATATAGAATAGAATTAGTATTAATATAAAGTAGGGTAAAATATAGTAGCAGTAGAAATGAGGTTGTAACATTTTGCTAAAAGCAAATGTCTGGGAAGGAGAAATCAATGAATTTCAGACTAACCAAGGAGTATGGATTTTGATAATCTTTGAAGGTTTTTAAAGCAATATTTGTTAGGATTGAACTTAGGGAAGTATAGCTGCAGTAATCTATAGAATGAATGATCTCCTCAAATATACTATTTCATCTTTAAAAAAGCAGTTGAGAACAAACCATGCACTTTAAGACTAGTCTATTTTGATCTATTATTGTCCTCTTCCCATTCCCCATTGTAAGAATCAATGTCTGGATCAAGCCACATGATTCCCACATCAATGAAAATCTTATTTACTCTTTAAATCAATATATATCAGTATAACTATTGACTCAGAATGGGTAGACAACATCTATTGGTAGGTGTGTTCATTAACTTATTCAACAACTACTTATTTATTGAGTCCTTACTCTGTTTAGTGTCACCATTCTAGACCCTGGTATGTAGAAGAAAATAAAACAGAAGAAAATCTCTGCCCTTAAGGAATATACATTCTCATGGGGAAAGAAAAGCCAATGGATAAAATATATGTGTGAATTACACACTTTATTAAATATGATAATTAGTGGAAATATGAGGTGGGGAAGTTCAATATGTAATGTTAGAGTAGCAGTGATGGGAAGATACTATTTTAAACAAGGGAGAGGGTAAAAAGACCTTGCTGCGATCAAATTATGATAGTAAATGGGATAAAATGGAGATATATTTACCCCTCCCAGCACATATCCACATGTACCTGAATATACTCATTTAACATTTTAAAGTAATTTGATGGAAACTACATACCCTACACTTTGCCATTAGAAATAAGAAAATCATACATTTCCTTTTTTATAATTGACATCGTTGCACTATCATTGCCCTATCAACAATGCAGAGCATTTCTTAAGCAGCCAAACAAGTTGGATGTAACTCCTGGAGACTATCAACTCTGTAGCAGCTAGGATAAAACTAAATTTGCATTTGGCATAGCATAGTAAATAATTTCATCAAGAGTTTTTCAGGAGTATATTATGTAGCTCATGGGCTCAAAACAAGGCAGTGAAACTTGTAATCATACAGTGTGGAGAAGCCAATTGAGATTTACCTCTTCCAAAAATGATCTAAGCCAGAGTCTTCCCAACTCTATGGTGCAGGTCTCTGTGGGAGTAAATCCTGGTACGTAGATAAATAGGGATGCCTCTTCTCTTGTCCATGGGAGATTTCCCTAATAAGTCATGACTTTTTTTTTTTTTTTGCCACAGAATTCTGAAACTGCCTCAAAATTCTTCTCAAGTTGGCCTCCTGGGAAGCCAATATGAGTCTTGCTGAGATGATTTTTAAGATAAAACAGAGAAATATCTTCAGCTGATGGAAATTAAAGGGTCTTTTAAAAAATTGGTTCTACCCATAGGTCCCTTTCTCTTCACCTCCATGTGGACAGGGGATGATCCTCCAAGTGGGCAAAAATATAATTCGACTCCTTAATTTCCATAACAGACTATAACCTTGCTGCCAGACCATCTGGTATATTTTCAGTTATTAACATGGAATATGTGTGTGCTGGGCAGTTGTCTGAGAGCTCAATTTTGAAATTACAATTTTTTTAGCTCCATGCAAAATATGGTTGAGGCAAGTGCTTCTCAGAAATATCCATCTAAGAAAACATGGTACCAGTTCATTTCTCTAGGTAGATTCGAGTTAGAGCACCAGAAAATAATGCCCATGGGCTTATTTCTCCTTAGCAGTGATGTGTAGCATCACTACATTAGCTTTCCAGTTTTACCTATATAAGCAATAGCTGAAGGACGGAACTTTCTACATTTTCTGCAGATATAAAGATATTGTTATTCAGTATCTTTTTCATGTGGTAAATTATATCTATGTTTAAAACAAGAAAATGTTTATTTTTTCCTGAAAGCAAATTCTTTTCCTTCCAGATGTCAAGAAGCTATATTGTTTAGTTTGCTTCTTGCCTTTAAATTTAATTTTCAGTTGCAGTAAAAATCTCCATATTTTGTAATTTAGCTCTCATCTTTCCTGCTGGCTAGTCTATATTGATTTTGATCTTTTGAAAATACTGTGTGAAAAACATTAGTTTAATTCATACATCTCTAGTATACGTAGAAGTAGGCACATGTATATTAGAAGTTAGTAAATCAATACAGACTTTACTGTGTGGATACCTGTAATGGATATCATAGTGCTCAATCTCCATTCTCTTCTTCAGGCTACTCTAGCCATGACCAGCTGTTAACAATATAGGCTGCTGCCAGCTCTCAGCTCTGACTCTCATTGAAGATTGCCCTCAGTATCAGGAAACTGCCTCACTTATGTCTGTGTCCTTCTTGGAGGAGGGCTCATGATCAGTCACCAGCTGCTGCAAGGATGTAAAGGCTCCACCACATTCTTTTCAATTTGGAAATTAATGGAAGCTCTAAAGGGTCATTCTAGTGCCAGATTTCCCTGCAATCTAATCTCACTTGCAATCACATGGTAGATAAGCTTTCCTCTCTGCTCAGTCTTGCCCCTCTGGCTTCATAAAGGTCAACCTTCCAAGAGCGCCTTCTGCATGAAAGTCCCCATTTCAGAGTCTGTTTTCAGGAAACCTAATCTAAGTCAGTATCTCAGTTACTTTTTTTTTTTTTTTTTTAGATAGGAATGGCATTTCTAGACAATAACAAGTCTAAACACAATGTTGATGAATTCGTTCAGATAATAATGATATTACTTATATTTCTTTTTCTAGTGCAGCATATTGTTTTACCAAATAGTACTGTGGACTATTAAATTAGTTTAAGCTACCTATTATGCATGCTTTTAATTAATTTTTCAAAGCAGTTTTTAGAGTTTGGATAGGATGTAAGCAGATATATTAGACATCATTGTTTTTATTTTGTTTACTTTTGTTGGGCCTTCAAAGCTAGTCTACAAATCTTTATGACTGGCTGATCAAGATAATTAAAGAAAAGATGATTTTGCCGAACATACATAAAGTTATTATGTAAGTAAATAAAATGTATTATGGCATAGCTATGTATTTATCTTTGAAGCAGAAACACTAATTGTAAATTTAAGAAATTACATTTCTGTTTGTAATACTAGTCCCAAAGCAATCGTTCCATTGACACCTTAATCATTAGTTAGTTAATGTTTTCAACTGATGAGTAAAGTTATTCCTTTTAAATAGACTTTGCATGTTTTAGTGAAGTATAGCATTAAGCAAATGTATCTAAAATAAAAAAGTATCCATAACCTATCATAAATTATGCTATTCCTACCATTCACTTTGAGAAAATTTTAAGAATATAGTTTTAAGTCTTTAAATTTAAAAATATTATATATGTATGTATTTTAAAAATTATAAATATCTGACTGGGTACAGGGGCTCATATCCATAACTCCAGCACTTTGGAAGGCTGAGGTGAAAGGATCAATTGAGGCCAGAAGTTTGAGATCAGCCTGTACAACATACTGAGACCCCCATCTCCACACACACACACAAATAAAGAAATTAGCCAGGTACCGTGGCACTTGCTTGTGGTCTTAGCTACTCAAGAGGGAGAGGTGGAAGGATTGCTTGAGCCCAGGAGTTTGAGGCGGCGGTGAACTATGATGGTGCCACTGCACTCCTGCCTGGGGGACAAAGCAAGACCCTGTGAAATAAAGAAAAAGATTGATAAGAGTTTACTTGTCAACCTTAAAATTTCCCTTTAAACAGTAAATAACATTCTTGATAAATATTTACCAGTTGGACAAAATTAGTAAAATCCTACTTACATAATTTCATCTTAAAAATCATTAAAATGAATTTAAATGTGAAAGATACCCTTTTAATTATTACATTAAATATTTATTTTTATTATTTCTCCATTTATGTCAGGTTGTTAACAACTTCACTGTGTTTCAGAATATTATGTAATATATTTAAACAGTTATATTGATTTTTTCCTATTTTTTATTAGTCAGTTAATATATATCTCTCATAGAAACAATAGCAAATGAAGAAAAACAATATTTATCTAATGAATATCCTAAAATGGAATTATTTTATGCATAATTACTAAAATTTTAGGGTGAAATATTTCACATATACAGAAACATATATGTGAGGCAAAACTGGTAACCTTTTGCCATAGTAGTTCAGATTTTTAAAAATAATGAAACAAATAATTAAACTTTTGTGTACTCTTTCCTGTTTCTAGTCTCTCTTTTTCAGTGTTAATCATAGTTGTAAAGATGAGGGCTATCTTTTTTGTCATGTTTACTACATGGGTACAGATTCATATGGCATTGTTGTTTTACATATTTTAAAGTTTTACATAAGTACTTTCATATTGTAGGTATTATTACACACCTGGCTTTTAGTTTTTTATTCTGTTTTTGAATTTTGGTCTTGTTTTTGTACTTGTGATATTTACTACATTTAGTTTCACTACAATTATGTACCATTGTAGAAATATGCCACCATTTATTTATTCTCCTGAGAAAAAATAGCTTGTTTTGGTGTAGTTGTTGTTGTTGTATGGTTGGTAACAAATAATGCTGTAGGTCATTCATTTATACAATATTCACGTGCAACACTTCTTGGCTCTGTTGGGCACATACCCAGAAGGGCAATTGTGGAAGATAGACTATGCCAACTTACTAAATAATGGAAATTATTAATCTGGTTAGTTTAAATATTTATACACTTAAATTCAGATTTTAAAACTGCTAGTTTAACATGTACTTCTTTTAAAATCCCAAGCATGTACATTATATAGTCTTCTTTCGAATTTTTAAAGAATTTTTATTTGTCTTTTGTGAATTTCTCATTGACTGTCTTTCTCAGCATGCATTTTCCTAATTTTTTAAAAATGTATTTTCCTTTTTTTACTATTTCTGATAGGGAAGCTTTCTTTCTTTCTTCTATCTCTGTTTCTTCTGTCTTTCTTCTTCCCCATCTCTTTGCCGCCATCTTTCATTCTTGTTATTCTGTGTAGATTCAGTCTTGTCTGTCATATCTGTAGTTACCTCCACTTCCACCTTTAAGGATTTTCAGTCAAGAGTCAGTTTTTATATTTCTATTCAGAGATGATTATCAGAGAATGCAGTCACCTAGTAAAAGAATTAGCTCAATTCTTCTCTCAAGTTTATTGTTTCTGTCTTCCTGCCTCCCTCTATGTGCAGCTTCATTGAACCTGAAACCCCAGGCGGCTGTTGGAAGACGGTTTTCTCTTTTTTTCTTCCATAATCCTTTTATAAGTGGAAGACCCTCACTCTGATCCTGGGTTCAAGCGCAAAGCCTTGCTCTGATCATCCTATGGAGCATGGGGTACTGTGATTCCCTTTATCTCAACATGACCAAAACCCAGTCAGCCCACAGCTTCAGGCTTGATCCTTATTTAGCATTTGTTTGGGAACCTGAAAATATTTCTCTTCTTTTTTCAGTTCAGTTATATTTTAATACATTTCTGTTTTTATAGTTTACCTATTGATTTTTTCAGTTTCTATGTCATAGATACATACTTGTTTCAATATACATACAATTATATTATTGTTTTAGTGACTATTAATAGGCCGTCATCTACATGCACTATCCCATATTGCAATAACTCATTATAGATAAATATTTATTTTCACATTTTTGATACCATAAAAACACTACAGTAAAGATATTCTGAAACATCTCTTTCACACACTTATTCAATTATTGTCCTATGGTAAATTCCTAGAGGTAGAATTTGTGGGTTAAAGATGTATATCTTTGAGATTAGAAAATAAAATTTAAAAAACCTTTTTAGAAAAACAATTTATTTTTCAACTAATTTTATCTGAAAAATAAAATTCATAAAAACTAATTTTTATATTATGGAACTACTATTTGGAATTAAATCACAGAGAAGACTAAACTGATACATAACAATAAATTCATTGATAGGTAACAAGTGTTTATTCAGTGCTGTATTATATATTATACATAAGACAATTGTTTTGAAACTGTTTATTTTCCTATAAGGTATTTGCATGTTTAAGTATTATTGAGGACACCAAAGTGCTGTTATTTTGTGTGGATTTATATTTAAGATTTACCATATTAGACATCAAAGCCGAGAAGCTTTAAATTATTTATATATTCTTTCATTTCAATGTAACATCAATAATTTGTAGTATATTATAATAAATAACTTTTAAAAAACAAAATCTTATTTACTAAAACAAAAAACAATTAACATTAAGAGTGGTATTACTTTACCATTATCCAAACCTCTTTAATGTCTAATTTAATAGAGGACATGTGGATTCTCATAGCTGCTTCTGCATTCAATTTGTTGTGAAACATTTTGTTTTTTGCTTAAAGCCTATGAGGAAATCAGGCCTCATATATATATATATATATATATATATATATATATATATATATATATGTAGTTGAAAAGGAAAGTATGTTTATATATATTTCAAATTACTTGAAGGTGTTCTTTAATGCCATACCAAAATACCAACACAGGGTACTTTCTTAAATGTAGGTTACAATGTGAAATCTGCAGCCATATAAAAGAAATAATTTGTCATATTTTGTTTTGTAAATTTCATTGGTTTATCTGAACTTCGAACAGACTTTGGAATATCATGTACCGGTCATTTAGAAAAGATTACTTCACTGGGTTATGCAAATCTTTCTAATATTTATGTAGTATTCCATTATGTGATAACAACAGTAATAACAATAACAAGTAATATTTATTAATACCCCACCAATCTCATCGGAAATGTCTTTAGTACTGGAAAGCTGTCAAGTTCAAACTTGGTGATACAACTGTTACAAAATTATAATTTTTTAGTCAAAATTTCAAATTTTATCATTGGCAAAAGTACTATTGACTTTTCCTTAAAGCGACAGGCTTATCTTCAAGAATATTTCTGTCAAATATCCAAGTCTGAATAGCCATAATTTATCAGTTATTTACAATAAAAATGGTATTCCATGAAAGGGTGGCCAGTTTAGTTTGCAACATAAACAATTGCACAGTTGCTTTTCTTTGAGATAATCATTATGTGTCAGTATGCAGAATTGTTTCCCATTTAATCATATAGACTATGAAAAGATAGTATGCTATTGGCTGAGATATGGAAACTGTATTGAAGGGAAGGAAGAAGATTTTCTTCTTGGGAAGACCAGTTGGAAAGCTTTTGATAAGACTTACACAGGAAATGATGATAGCCTAAAGTAGGATAGGACAACAACTTTGAGAAATATTTAGCAGTTGAATTTGTCAGGACTTAGGTGATTAAATTCAGGAATGGGGAAGATGTTTCTCTCCTTTTTGCCTTTGACATTTTGGCTGCAGTGTTTGAATCAGAAACACTGGAGCTGGAGCAGGTTTGGGGAGAAGTAGAGGCAGGGGAGAGGGTATGGTTTCATTTTTTAGTAAGGTGGATTTTGAATGTTTGTAAGAGATTTTAGAGAAATATGGTATAAACTTGTATAAAGAGCACGAGGAGAAAGTCAGGTCTTTATCTGCAGATCTGTGGAATGCAAACCCCTAGAGTGAATGACATCAACAGGGTAATGGTGTGGAGTAGGAAGAGAAGAGGAACAAGGAGAAAAGGTAAGGAACATGCATTTAAACCATAGGAGAAGAGCCTGTGGAGACTGTGAAACAGGTATCACAGAGTGATGAAAAGAACCCCACTGGAATATAGTCAGTGTTGTCTAGTTTCCCAGCAGTCAGGTAAGGACTGGACAGTGAATACTTGCCTTATCATCAGGGAAAACAAAAGTAACCCTGGCCAGAATAGATTCCAGTGGAATTCTGGGCAGAAGCCAGATGAGGAATAAGAATTTCTTAGTGAGAGCCTTTAAATCACCTAGGAAATGGTGACGCTGTCCTTGAAGATTTTCAGCTGCCACTGCAACCTGGTGAAGATCACGCAGTGTGAGCCAATTCAGGCATACGTGATGCATGTCAAGTCACTCAGGAGTGAGTCTCTGAGGCACGCCCTGGCCAGTTTTCTCACTGTGGGTTGTTTCTTTCTGAGGAAGACTCCCTAAAAGGCATTTCATTGGAAGCTGGCAGAATATTGGATTACTATATGTTGCAAAATGGGGATGTTTTTATTTATATAAAGACACAGAAACAATCCTGCTGCTGAACAGATCCATGAAAATAGTGACGGTGGACAACTCTAAGACCATTAGGGAACTCCCGTTTACTGTTTGCAGCAGAATAGAAATAATAAACTGTGAAGATTACTCTTAATTCTATAAACTAATGAAGAAAAGAAAGAGGAAGGGTAAGTACACCCAAAATGGAAACAAAAACCAAATGAACAGGACACTGTTATGAAATAAAAAGAAAACGGAGAAGCTGAAGGCCACATTTCTCACAGAGGCTGACCTAAATTAGCTGGATTACTGCTATACATTCCGAAAACAAGTGGTCGATGAAAATGAAACATTGCAGCTTAGATGGAAGCTCCCTTACTCTGATTATATTGTACATCTAGGGATCTTGTGCAGCTGAATTTGCTGTATGTTAAGAATCAGGGAGGACATCCTGAATGGCTCTGGTACTGTATCCTTTGAGAAAATTTGTGAGTTTGGTGGATGTCAAGACCAGCTATAATTTAGACTTCACTGGACATAAACAGAAACCTGGATTCTTAAATGAATTTTTATTTTTCTTTCACTTCCCCTCCCTTCTCCTCTCTTCCCTTATCCTTTCTTTTATTATTTCACCTGCTTATATTTGATCTAGTTATGGAAAATACGTATGCTAACTTCAGTCAGTTCCGAGAGTCTTAGCTGTTATTCAGTTGACTATGTGACCATATTTATGGAAAGCAACATGCTAAGAAATTCAATGTGGGAATGACTGTAAAGGTTATCCATGCCAAGTTCAGGCAGTACGTTATTTCCTTTATGCCAAGGAGTCTGTAATGCCTCTCCAAAATGTGATCTAGCCTGTCCTAAAATACCTCTGGAGCTGAGAACCTCACTTTCTTCAACCTCTAAAAACCAATGCCCATGAGAACATTCCTTCATTATACTGACCCATTATTTTTACTTCTTTAATTTCTTTTTATCACCCCTGTATAACAACAACAGAAATGAGAGAACGTCACATCCTTTATTACAATCTTATAACTTCTTTGCTACATTAAAAGTATGATGTATACACTAAACACTTAGTTGCCTCAAAAGAAGGACAGCACTCAAGATTTTAGATTTAATGTAAGTAGTAATTTAATAAACTTAATACTTTTTACTATTTAACAACCTTAAGTGAATGTGGAATTCTTTTCTTCATGAGTGCATGTAAGTAGGGAAAACAATGGCTTAGACTAAAATAGCTCAGTGCCATTGCCTTGATTCAAGCTAAGAAACCACCAGTTTTTATCCCCTGTTGCTTTGTATCATTAGTGCAAATGTCAACACAATGAAAAAGTCACATAACATCTCAGCATTATTATGAAAACAGCTTTGACCTTGCATACACTTGAACGTTTCTCAGAAATCCTTAAGAATCTACAACTATACAATCTTTGATAAACCTGACAAAAACAAGCAATGGGGAAAGGATTCCCTATTTAACAAATGGTGTTGGGAAAACTGGCTAGCCATGTGCAGAAAGCAGAAACTGGACCCCTTCCTGACACCTTACACTAAAATTAACTCCAGATGGATTAAAGACTTAAACATAAGACCTGGCACCATAAAAACCCTAGAAGGAAATCTAGGCAAAACTATCCAGGACATAGGAGTAGGCAAGGACTTCATTAACAAAACACCAAAAGCATTGGCAACAAAAGACAAAATAGACAAATGGGACCTAATCAAACTCCACAGCTTCTGCACGGCAAAAGAAACAGTCACTAGAGTGAATCGGCAACCAACAGAATGGGAAAAAATTTTTGCAGTTTACCCATCTGACAAAGGGCTGATATCCAGAATTTACAAAGAACTCAAACAGATTTACAGGAAAAAAACAAGCCCATTCAAAAGTGGTCAAAGGATATGAACAGACACTTTACGAAAGAAGACATATATGAGGCCAACAATCATATGAAAAAATGCTCATCGTCACTGGTCATCAGAGAGATGCAAATCAAAACCACATTGAGATACCATCTCACGCCAGTTAGAATGGCGATCATTAAAAAATCTGGAGACAACAGATGCTGGAGAGGATGCGGAGAAAAAGGAACACTTTTACACTGTTGGTGGGAGTGTAAATTAGTCCAACCATTGTGGAAGACAGTGTGACGATTCCTCAAGGCCTTAGAAATAGAAATTCCATTTGACCAGCAATCCCATTACTGGGTATATACCCAAAGGACTATAAATCATTCTACTATAAGGACACATGCACACGAATGTTTATTGCAGCACTGTTTACAATAGCAAAGACCTGGAATCAACCCAAATGCCCATTGATGATAGACTGGATTGGGAAAATGTGGCACATATACACCATGGAATATTATGCAGCAATCAGAAATGATGAGTTCGTGTCATTTGTAGGGACATGGATGAATCTGGAGAACATCATTCTCAGCAAACTGACACGAGAACAGAAAATGAAACACTGCATATTCTCACTCATAGGCGGGTGATGAAAAATGAGAACACATGGACACAGAGAGGGGAGTACTAAACACTGGGGTCTATTGGGGGGAAAAGGGGAGGGCCAGTGGGAGGGGGAGGTGGGGAGGGATAGCCTGGGGAGAAACGCCAAATGTGGGTGAAGGGGTGAAAGCAAACAAAACACACTGCCCTGTGTGTACCTATGCAACTGTATTGCATGCTCTGCACATGTACCCCAAAACGTAAAATGCAATAAAAAAATAAGAATTAAAAAAAAAAAAAGGATCTGTGAACCACACTTGGAAAATACCTATTGGAAAAGGGTAAATGAAATAAATAGGGAAAGTAACCACAGCTATTACGAGTACATACCCAAAGCAACTTATTAGATAATGGAAATTATTAATCAGGTTAGCTTAAATATTTATACACTTAAATTCAGATTATAAAACTGCTAGTTTAACGTTTATTTCTTTAAGAATCCCAAGCACGTACATTTTATAGTCCTGTATAGTCTAAAGCAACTTCTTGCATCCCACTTTTCTTAAAGATTAATCTATATTGACTTCTTAATTTACTTACCTTCCCTAGGTAAATATTTTTCTTGCATACAGACAGTTTTATGGTTTCTCAGAAATGGTCATTTGACATTCAGTGTCAAATCTCTAATAAACACCTGTCCATTTTGATGCAACTTCATATTTAGTTCACCTGTATATGTGCACACTCCTTTGTCTACTTTGACTGAAGATGCAGCTTCTGTGTTTGGCGTAAGAACAGTCTGTACCTTAGTTAATAGGAAACCTAACTCTATCTTGATGTATGACAACTTAATAATTTGTTTTTTGAAAATTGCACTCAGCCAGCACTTAATATATGGCACCAATTATGTAAGATGTGTTGAGTCAGATTTATCCAGTGTTTGCAAAATAATTAAGTAGCTTCTGAAAATGGTGCTTATATTTTGAATTACAGTTTTAATATAGCTTCCAAAGACAACTAATTTAGGGTTGGCTACTGGAAGAATCTGACTTCATTTATTACTTAATTGGTGAAAGGGAGTTATGAGGAACACAATAGTGTGAGAGAGTGAAGCAGTGATATCATAAGGAAACAACAATAAAAACTATAATAGACAAGTAATTTACCTATGTTGGAATAAAATAATCAGTGAAAATTAGATTCATGAGATTCCTAACTACCCCCAAAAGTCTATACATTGTAGAAAACATCCAGAGAGTTCACAACCCCCATTTTTCCATGGGATTTTTCTCTCTGCTTTGCTGTCATTCCTAGGAAGCTTAAGCAAATCTATTTCAGCAATTGTGACAGGCCGCTCTGACTACAAACACCAGAAACTTTTCCTATTTTATTTAATGTTTAAAAAATAATAAATTTATTGGAAAAAATACGTGTTAATACAGTAAAAGGTAAATCTATTATGATGCTTACCGGATGCATATTCTTTTGTCAGAATTCAATTGATTTAAAATTATATTTCAAATATATAACACAGAAGTTTATAAACAATTTTATAAATAATCATCTGATCTGCATCTATTATTGAAACCTATTTTTCGATCAATCTACATTGTTATTTTTTTCAATAGTAATTGCTAGAACACACATTTTTAAATATGACTAGCAAAACAAGCTCATGATGGAACAAGTTGTCGTTTCAACTACTGACAGTACTTCATGATCCTGGCATTTTTAGGCATCCCACAAAGCTTAAGCTAGTCATTATCTCCACACTATAAATAAAGATGTAGAATGCAGTTTAATAGGCATTAATTGACTATTTTCCTTGCCAAAGATACAGTATCAGGAATGGAGAGAATATAGTGCCTGGAACAAAAGAGCTCTGAATTCTGTTAGGGAGAGAATTGTATAAAGTGAACTTTAATGCAAATAGTCCATGATAAATACTATAATATAGGTTTAAGGATGTTTGATAAGAGGGCAGATGAATTATCTTTGACTGGAAAGAGCAGCTGACATCTTCATGTTATTGCTGCACCTTAAAGGTTGCATTTTGACAAGTTGATAATGATGAGGTAAACATTCCAAGAAGAAGACCAATGCAATTAGTAACCAAAACCTGGTTATATGGGTCATATTCTGAAAAGACACAGTAGTCCGGGATAGCAGGGCATGTGGCACACAAAAGCATTGAAGAATGTGGGAAGAAAGGATTCATAATAGTTATGAAGGTGGGGCATATTGAAGTGAATTTTGAAAACTGCTCTCTTCCTCTATGATTTTGTGCTTGAATTTTCCATTGCAATTAAGTTATTCTCTCCCTGTATATCCAAAAAAGATTCTGGAGGGAGATTTAATTAGTCCATTTATATAATTTTTTTGATGGGGAAAAAGTGGAGTAGCTAAAAGGGAGAATAAGGCTGAGTATTTTGTATTTGTTCAACAAACATTGATTATTTAATGTGACCCAGACTCTGAGCTGAGTGCTAAGGGTACACACAGAAACTAGAAATGATTCTTGTCTATGTGGAGCATATATTTCATTTGAGGAAATAAACATTAAATAACTATAGAAATATTTAATTATAAATTATGATAAATATTCTGAAGAAAAATTTAAGAGTATAAGTTAAGGTGATTTCAGGTATTCCTGGTTTATATTCTTTATATTTATATTCAGGTTAGTATTTGCATTTCTCAATGGTGGATATGAAAATCTGGTTAAATTGTAATTTGTATATATACTTTATCTCTCTTAATCACAATGTGATGTTCAGAAAAGATGATCAACTTTGAGGTATGAATTTTGGTTTAAATTCTGACTCAGCTAATTATTATCTAGGTGATTTTACCTGATTCTGTTTTATCTGTGGAGCCAATAATTTCTATCTTCTAAGATTGTTGTAAGAATTAGAATCAGTATATATAAAGGTTCACAGATGGAATTTCTCATATTAATTAATAATAAACACCATCACCACCGTTATAGGCTTTCAGTGGACTTTCAAGATAATACAGGTTATCATGAAGAAAATATGTATCTTAGATAGTGTCAACTAAAATATTTTCCAGCTAATAATAGATTGTTGACCACATTAGGGTGTAGGATAATACTTAATCAAACACCCTGTCTCCTACCACATCACCACACCCTACAGTTAAGAAGTGATAAATACGTGAACAAATGAGTGAGGTAAATGGAAAACTAAATATTAGGTGCATTTCTGCAAGCACTAGACTGAAGAACATGACTAGAATTTATAGCCAAATTGGTTCCCAAATATTATCTCCTCTCCCCTCCCTTCGTCCAGCCCTTAAGATGATTCATCTGTGGGTATTTTGGGTCTACAAAGCATGCAAACACTACCCAGCTAGCAGTAAGTGTAATTTTTCTACCTTATCTTTGAAGACGGAAAGAGGTCTAGTGAAAAATGTCTCCAGATATGCCTCTTAGAAGTTAGCCTGATCTGCCATAGGTGTGCTTTTCCTGTATCAGCAGACAAACAGCAGAAGACACCCACCTGTCTAGGGGGAGTGCTACTCTTAAAGAAAGAAAGAATGAGGCAGAGACATTTATGCTCAGTTTCCTAAGTTAGAAGTGTTGCTATACTATGCATCTCCTTAGAAAAATGAGGTTAGATGAATAAAGTTGTCCCAAAGATCCGTCAAGTACAATATAAATGAAATTAATCTAAAGCAGGGATAAATGGAATTAGCTGGACTGAAAAGTACACTGAAAGGTGAGTAAGAGGGAAGATACCAAGGACAGATTTTTGCCAAGTTTATATTTCTGCCTAATACTACCCTTCACTGTGTTATTCTAAAATCTATTTGCTTACCAGCTTTGGCATAAAGCTCGCTTAGCTCTTATCTATACCAAGGGCTTGCTTCTCCTTATTCAGCATATTCATACCACTTTCCACTCTACATATAAGGTGGGACTATTTGTAAAATCATCCCTAGTATTGCAAGATATTTATTTCATTAATTTGAATAACTTGGAAATAGCTTTCTTAGTACAAAAATTTCAGAAATAAATAAACCATAATTATGACAGTTCTACAGCCTTTTTTTTTGTATTTCGATCTTTTGACATTCAAGCTTGGGATTAATTAACAAGGACAGAAACTTTATTTCTATTTTATTTGAATATTCACATATTCTAATTAATGGACATATTAGACCTTATTTAATTGGAGATGGACATGATAAGGGGGGCAAATTGAGAAGGGGGAGAGAGAGAGAGAGAGAGTGAGTTTGTGTGTATGAGAAAGGAAGACTGATTGAATGGATATTTTAGTTGTGAGAAACAAAATAAAATTATTAAATGATAAGTATTAGAAAAAAAATCACCTTGAACTTTTTTTTAAGATGAGGGATCTGTGACCCAGAACAAACAGTAGCACTGGATCCCAGACAACTTTGACCCCAACCTGGACTTCATGTGATCACACAAATTTTCATCTGTCTGCCTCCAGCCTTGTCTAGTGACCTGCCACAGTGCTGAGATTACTTCCCTTACAAGTCTCCCTTTAAATTAGGTCATTGAAATATCTTGTTGAAATCCAAGTACTGAAATGCAAATAATGCTTCAGAATAATTTTTATCAAATTAGGTATCTGTCATCTCTGAAGAATAAAGTTGGGATGGAATAGGTGACAAGCATATTTCAATAGTAAGAGAGCAATGGAATGACTCAGGCATAGGGTACTCTGGTTTTGTTCATAAATGAAGGTATGAGAACCATTGAGCCATGAATAGTTATAAAAAAGATGTTAAAATATCAAATACATAATTTGTATACCAAATTTTATTACAAAATCAGGACTACTCAGATTTAGATGTAACATTTCATCTTTAGATATTGAACCATACATATTTATCGTATCATTTGCCTTGTAAATCTTGCCTTTCCAACTAGTTTACCAAATGTATCTGGAGTAGGAACTGGTTTTCTACATCTGTACCTGATGTATATGTCAACTCATCAACTTGGGAGTTCAATAATTATTTATACATTTTATTCCTTAAATCAGAGTTAAATTTGACTTCTATGATCTTGCCAAATTATAGAAATTTTAATTTTTTGGATTATTTTCTATGCTCACACAAATTCAGGAGTCCACTGGTGTCTAGGAAGTGGATGAAAGGGTCTCAAGATGTCATCCTTTACATGTACTTAGTTTCTTCCAAAGATTTTAAAACTTAAGAAGAAAGGAAAGATCTATTGTCTTTAGTATCTTGTGAGTTCTATTTTATAATATAATCTGTGTTAACAAAGTACCTGCTTGAGCTATGAAGAAAACATCTGTGGAGATCACATTCAAAGTCTTCTGTGTTATACATACTCCAAATCCTGCCCTTCTGTTACTTCTAACTTTAAAGGTTGCTTTGATATTTTATTTAAAATTTCCTCTATAAATATGACAGCAGAAAGTAACACAATACAACTTGCTCTATGGCATTCTAGAGTACAAGCATCAAGTACCTATTTGTTAAATGTATTTTAGAGTTCTCAGTTCGTAAAGAAGCTTGCCTGCACTTCTGACTAGGGCCCTTTTGGATATCCAGGGATTTTTAACTAGTTGTGTGTGTGTGTGTGTGTGTGTGTGTTTATTTTACCTACAATGTTTTTGATGTATCAAGTGATAAAACAACACAATCCTTCACTGTGAATCTCTGGCTCTTTTACATCAATGGCTAAATTTTCAATACAGATATCAATTTCCTTTAAACCTTCCATCTCCCAAGAAACCAACTGATTTAATTAGGTTCTTTTGGTCCGTCCAGCCTTGGTGATCCCAACAACCAGTAACAGGAACTAAACATTAATAGGATGAGTAGGATATAATCTGTAATAGGGTCCCTTTTCATTACAGAACATCTCTTATTCAGCATTTATATTAATGCATAATTAAATAGCTGTCTCTTTAAAGCTTTTACTTATATCAAAGCTATATCTCTAGAACACCTCATTTTCCCTATGTGTGTGAGAGAGAGTCCCTACAGCATTCACTTTTAATGTAACTATTAAAAATGCAACACAGGAATTGAAAATGTGCTTAAATCGTTTAGTAACCTCTTTTGACATTTTCATTACATTTCCTCTTACTGGAATTAAAATGGGAAGATGATTATTTCAGAAATATAGGCCCTCCATGGCAGACTATACATTGTGACATACAGTGTAGAATTCCATATTGTTAAATGTATAGTGTTAAAAATAAAAATAAAATATGGGCAAGTTTGCGTTGTTCTTCCCTGTGGACCTCTCCTGAATATATTTGGGAATAAGTTTCTCACAAGTGGCTATGGGAGCTGAATTCACTTTGTGGAGAATATTGTAGAGAGGATTCAAATGTGAAATGGAAGGCTGTATTGATTTTCATTAAGTTTCTTTCAAATTCAAATGCTATGATTTGCCCATAGTAACACAGGTAGGAGAGCATTTCAGAAGGATCTTTCCTCTTTGACCTGTCCTTTTAAAGTAGCTGCATAACTCACAGAATGATTGTGAAGGAGAGACCTTTGAAAATGTTCTGGCTTTCCTATGAGAAACCAAAAGATATTTTTCTCTTGGACAATTATACTGGCCAACAGCTCTAACATCAGTGGACCAACAGCCAAATAGCAACTGTTTACAAAACTCTTATTTTAGGCCAGACACAGTGCTTTGTGTTTTATTTGCATTGTCTAATTGAAACCCCACAATAACCCTATGATTTTAATACTATTAGTATCCCTTTTGACCAAAGCAAAAGTCTTACTTAGCTGATTGTCTTGCTGATGGCAGGGAGTAGTGTGGAAATAGTTGGGGGAAGTGGGGAGTGTGCACTGCAAGCCAAAGAACTTGCTTTTTGCTACAGCATCAATTTAGAGAAGAAGCAGGCCATACCCTTTTGCCTTGTGGGTAAGGACATGGGGCAGTTGGCTTGTGTTCAGCCCATGAGGCATTCATACTTTTCATGTATTAATTTATTCACTGATATTTATTCATGCCTTCTGAGTGCCAGGCATTGTGCTGGTTGGTAGAGATATAAGAACATAAAGAATAAGACAAACATAGATTTGCCAAGTGAAGTATAAAAAGTAAAGGAAAGACAAATCTATTCTAGATTAGTAAAGGTAGTTACATGCTAGTTGGGGGTAGTAGTTTTGGATAGCCTGATCATGAACCATATCATAATAATTATTATTACATTTACTTGTCAGGGGCTTCTCTCAGGTTTTTTATTTTTTAGCAAAAAATTGATGTCTGAAACATGGTGCCTGATATTGGGAGGGAAATCTAATCCTCTTATGATGTGACTCTTGGGCCTTGCCCAAACATCTGGCTGAGGCTCTTGACTTGCTCAAACATCACAGTTGCTTAGGGAGTGGCTGGGGGAATACCTTTAGCCCAGCGGGCTACTTCTCTTCTGCATATGTCAGTTTTGTAATGGAGCTGTCAGCCAAGGTGATTTATCTTTGTATCATGTGGTCCTTTAAGAATTTCTTTTTTGGATAATTGAATGTCACTCATCCAGGGAGGCTCCTATTTCCTACATTAGGATGTCAGGGGGATGCATGGCAATCATGAGCTGTATGTCCACATATGGCAATGTCCCATACATTACAAGAGTGGCTGCATGGCTGATTATGTTGCAGGGAGAAGTAGAGCAGCCCACCAGCTGGAGACCCCAGAGGACTGCTGAATGTGCAGAAAACTCTTGACACTTTTCTTCACTAACTGTAAATGCAAAATTATAAAGGTAAATGTTGAGACATGCCCAAAAATCTACTTTTACAGGATCCTTCTGCATTGACATGTCTTAGCTTCAATGACATGCAAAAAATAAATAAATAAGACCCTGTACTTGTGCTGCACTGAAAATGAACACTTTTGTTTGACATATTGTTTAGTTGGAGATACTTCGGTGTCTCCAGATATTTGAAGCACTCTCCTGAAATTCATTTTAGATGATGGATGTAAGTTAATATTTTATATGAAAGAAAAGATTAGAGAAGAGAGTGAGTTACAGTGATAATCTCTGGATGGTGGGATTATGATAGTTTTAATGTTCTTTTGGTACATTTAGAGGTTTTACTTTAAAAAATATGTAAGAATTACTTTTGTAACATAAACAAAATTCGTTTACATTTGTAAAGATTTAGTACTTCTTACCTGATAAACTGAGAAAAAAGTATGTTATGTAAATATAATAAATTTCAAAAATTTCTAAATGTGAGGTCAGTATCCTAATGCATGGAATATGTGATATTAATTAGCGTTAATTAGCTGCATTTTCACTTGTCTTCACACTACAAGCTGAATAAAATACAGTGCCGTACTATAAATAGCATAAACCAATTTTTAAAAATGATACATCGAGTAATGAATTTTCCCTTAATTTTGGCATTCCTTTTTGTAAAACACCTCTGCTCATTAACATACACAAGTTTTTTTTCATAGAATAAGTTTGATATGCAAGTTCTGGGGTGTCTATTCATTAACATCCTCCTGCTGTTCACATTTTATTAATGAAACAACACATCACCCTCCTACCAGCAGACACTTAATTCCTTCCCAGAATCCATCTGCTTTTCATGAGCTTCCAAAGCCAAATTCCTTCACAAAATATACTCTTAGAAAGCCTTAATTCCACAGGTTAGTTAAATACCAAAGATAGTTAGTTCCCGTTATCAGATGATCAGAAAGTGTGTTTGGCTGTGATTATTACTCACATGATTAGGGGATGGATGATTAGGAAATCCAGGTGCTCCTTGTAAAACTATTTAAATTTTGAATATAGACATTGGGGGAATTTGGCTGTTTTCATCTATTCATTTTGCTGCCTTTCTTATTTTCTCTTTCCCTCTCTCTCTCTTTTTCCCTTCCCCTTCCTTCCTTTCTTTACTGTTCTTTTCCTGTACTTATGCTTAATAATAAATACAGTAAAAGTTACCTTATTAGCCCATTTATATGTTACTTATGTCAATATTGGCTAGCTTTTCTGTATCAGATTATCCAAGGAAGTTTCAAGGGAGGACCATTTCTAGAAGTTAAATGAAATGGAGTATGCTAGTTTTAAATATGTCATATCCATTTTGAGAATCTGGAATTCTGATAAAATATAAACCTTTACCAGATGAAGTTCAAATGCATTTTAGAGTTTTAAAGTTTTCTGTGTTATGCAACTTAGGTATTTATATGTGAGCATTTTCTACATGTGTTAATAACATGGGGTCATGAAAACAGTTTAGCTTCTACTCCTTCACTGATTTTCTTACTGTTTCATTTGTGACACATTATATTTAATACCTAGCATATTAATCCTCAAATGCTAACCTAGTTTATTCCTGAAACACTCTTTCCTTCTCTCCAGAGTAACTGGTTTGGTTATTTCATCTAGTCTCATGCCTTTACATATTAACTACACCGATGATCCCAAACTTACACATCTCCGGCATGGATCACTTCCTGGAACTCCAGACTCATGTATCCAATTGCCTACTTGGCTTCTCAGATAGGCATCACATGGCCAAAGCTTCCTCCATCCATAATCTGCTTCAATTGCAGTTTTGTCATTTGAATTAATGGCAGCTTTATCCTTTTGCTTATTCAGGCCAATATCCTTGATTTCATCCTGGTTTTCTCTCTATTTTTATACCCCATGGTAATTAACAACCAATCTGTTGGCCAGACTCAAAATATATCAGAATCCAACCACCTTCCATTACCTTCAAAATTTTCACCCGATCCAAGGAATATTCTCTTATCATTATTAGAAATCTTCATAATGGAAGGAGGACTCAAGAAGGCGCTGTGAGAACAACCCAGGATTGGAGCTCTCGCTGTGTCCACGGAGAGGTGAGTCTGAGCTGCATTTCCAGACTGATCTTTGTTGCCCACGGAACAGGGAAATTCCCAAGTGAAGAGGAGATGCAGTACGCCAGGCAGAAACTCCGCCTGGCGAAGCCGGCAGCCGGGGTGGCGGCGGCCGGCCCTACCCAGCGCTCCCCACAGGGCGCGCTCGTCCGGGTGCCCCATTGAACCGGCAACCAGAGACGTTAGAGGGCTGGACTTGAGACTGAGCTAGACTTGGACAGTAGGCCAGCCCAGGGGATTGCAGGGACAGAGCGTTAGGGGTGGCCCAGTGGGACGAACAAAACTGCGATGTCAAAAAAGCCCCGTGCAGACGGCCCGAGACGCTCTGAGGGGGAGGGGCGTCCACCATTACTGAGGCAACCCGCCCCAACTGAGATACACGCCCATTGCTGACGCAGCCAGCCATTGCCAAGGCAACCCGTCCCTACTGAGATACACGCCCACTGCTGACGCAGCCTGCCGTTGCCGAGGCAACCCGCTACAACAGAGAGACTCCGCCGCAGGGCGTGGCAGAGAACAGCAGAACAGCAGAGCCAGGGCAAGCGTCACAACAGCAGGGCGGAGCCTCGGCAGGCAAACAGTGGCTAGTCTGCATCCTAGCTGGGCAGGACCTCAACGGACATGCAAAAATAAAGCCCAAACCCCTCAACACAGAGCATTTGAGAAAAAAAAGGTTTTTTTTTAATGAGCTCTGTTGCAGCAGAATCAAACATAGCAGCCTAACAGCCCTGAATGAACAACAGAGCTCACAGCTCAGCAATCAAGCTCCTATAAAGTACAAACTGTCTCCTCAAGCAGCTCCCTGACCCCTCTATATCCAAAAGACTGACATTAGGCAGGCATCTTCCTGGGACAAAGATAGCAGAAAAAGAAACTGGTAGCATCCCTCGCTGTGCCACAACTGCTAGAGGTGCACCCCAGACAAGCAGAGTCTGGAGCGGACCTCAGCAGTCATGCAGCAAAGGGGCTAGACTGGTAGAAGGAAAACCAAGCAACAGAAATACTTCATCATCAACATTCTGGGTGTCCACTCAGAGACCCAATCGAAAAGTCATCAAGTACGCAGACGACCAGCGGACAAATCCACAAAAATGGGAAGAAACCAGCGCAAAAAGGAGGAAAACACCCGAAACCAGAACACCTCGCCTCCTAGAAAGGACCAAAACTCCTCACCAGCAAGGGAACAAAGCTGGATGGAGAATGACTGTGATGAAATGACGGAATTAGACTTCAGAAGATGGATAATGAGAAACTTTTGTGAGCTAAAAGATCATGTATTAAATCAATGCAAAGAAACTAAGAACCTTGAAAAAAGATTTGAAAAAAGATTCGAGGAAATGATAACAAGAATGGATAACTTAGAGAGGAATATGAATGAATTAAAGGAGCTGAAAAACACAATACGAGAACTTCGCGAAGCATGCACAAGTTTCAATAGCCGAATTGACCAAGCAGAAGAAAGAATATCTGAAGTCGAAGACCAACTCAATGAAATAAAACGAGAAACCATGATCAGAGAAAAAAGCGCAAAAAGGAATGAATAAATTCTCCAAGAAATGTGGGACTATGTGAAAAGATCTAACCTACGTTTGATAGGTGTACCAGAAGGAGACGAAGAGAATGAATCCAAGCTGGAAAATACTCTTCAGGACATCATCCAGGAAAATTTCCCCCACCTAGCAAGACAGGCCAACACTCAATTGCAGGAAATACAGAGAACACCACAAAGATATTCCGCCAGAAGAGCAACCCCAAGGCACATAATCGTCAGATTCAACAGGGTTGAAATAAAGGAGAGAATACTAAGGGCAGCCAGAAAGAAAGGTCGGGTCACCCACAAAGTGAAGCCCATCAGACTCACAGCAGATCTCTTGGCAGAAACACTACAAGCCAGAAGAGAGTGGGGGCCAATATTCAACATTCTTAAAGAAAAGAACTTTCAACCCAGAATTTCATATCCAGCCAAACTGAGCTTCAGAAGTGAAGGAAAAATAAAATAAAATCCTTTGCAAACAAGCAAGTACTCAGAGATTTTGTCACCACCAGACCTGCTTTACAAGAGCTCCTAAAAGAGGCACTACACAAAGAAAGGATCAACCAGTACCAGCCATTCCAAAATCACACTGAATGCTAAAGAGCATCAACATAATGAAGAATCTACAACAACTAACAGGCAAAACAGCCACTTAGCATCAAAATGGCAGTATCAAATTCACACATAACAATATTAACCCTAAATGTAAATGTACTAAATGCACCAATCAAAAGACACAGACTGGCAAATTGGATAAAAAGCCAAAACCCATCAGTGTGCTGTATCCAGGAAACCCATCTCACATGCAAGGATACACAAAGGCTCAAAATAAAGGGATGGAGGAAGATTTACCAAGCAAATGGAAAGCAAAAAAAAGCAGGAGTTGCAATTCTCATCACCACAGATTCCACAGAAATTCAAACCATCATCAGAGAATATTACAAACAACTCTATGCGCATAAACTAGTAAACCTGGAAGAAATGGATAAATTCCTGGACTCCTGTGTCCTCCCAAGCCTAAACCAGGAGGAAGCTGAAACTATGAATAGACCAATAACAAGGTCTGAAGTTGAGGCAGCAATTAAGAGCCTACCACACAAAAAAAGCCCAGGTCCAGACGGGTTCACAGCCAAATTCTACCAGACACACAAGGAGGAGCTGGTACCATTCCTTCTAAAACTATTTCAAACAATCCAAAAAGAGGGAATCCTTCCCAAATCATTTTATGAGACCAACATCATTCTGATACCAAAACCCGGCAGAGACCCAACAAGAAAAGAAAACTTCAGGCCATATCCTTTGCCCACTTTTGAATGGGCTTGTTTGTTTTTTTCCTGTAAATTCGTTTGAGTTCTTTGTAAATTCTGGATATCAGCCCTTTGTCAGATGGGTAAACTGCAAAAATTTTTTCCCATTCTGTTGGTTGCCGATCCACTCTATTGACTGTTTCTTTTGCCGTGCAGAAGCTGTGGAGTTTGATTAGGTCCCATTTGTCTATTTTGTCTTTTGTTGCCAATGCTTTTGGTGTTTTGTTCATGAAGTCCTTGCCTACTCCTATGTCCTGGAAAGTTTTGCCTAGATTTCCTTCTAGGGTTTTTATGGTGCCAGGTCTTATGTTTAAGTCTTTAATCCATCTGGAGTTAATTTTAGTGTAAGGTGTCAGGAAGGGGTCCAGTTTCTGCTTCAGGCCAATATCCATGATGAACATATATGCAAAAATCTTCAATAAAATATTGGCAAGCCGATTGCAACAGCAAATCAAAAAACTTATTCATCATGATCAAGTAGGATTCATCCTGGGGATGCAAGGCTGGTTCAACATATGCAAGTCTATCAATGTAATTCACCACATAAACAGAACCAAAAACAAAAACCACATGATTATCTCAATTGATGCAGAGAAGGCATTCGACAAAATTCAACAGCCCTTTATGCTAAAAACCCTCAATAAACGCGGTATCGATGGCACGTATCTCAAAGTAATAAAAGCTATTTATGACAAACCAACAGCCAATATCATACTGAATGGGCAAAAACTGGAAGCATTCCCTTTGAAATCTGTCACTAGACAAGGATGCCCTCTTTCACCACTCCTATTCAACATAGTACTGGATGTTCTAGCCAGAGCAATCAGGAAAGAAAAAGAAATAAAGGGTATTCAAATAGGAAAGGTGGAAGCCAAATTGTCTCTATTTGCAGACGACATGATAGTATACCTAGAAGACCCCATTGCCTCAGCCCAAAAACTCCTGAAACTGATAAGCAACTTCAGCAAAGTCTCAGGATATAAAATCAATGTGCAAAAATCACAAGCATTCGTATACACCAATAACAGACTTAAAGAAAGCCAAATCAAGAACGAACTGCCATTCACAATTGCTACAAAAAGAATAAAATACCTTGGAATACGACTCACAAGGAACTTAAGAGACCTCTTCAAGGAGAACTACAAACCACTGCTCAACGAAATCAGAGAGGACACAAACAGATGGAGAAACATTCCATGTTCATGGTTAGGAAGAATTAATATTGTGAAAATGGCTATACTGCCCAAAGTAATTTACAGAATCAATGCTATCCCCATCAAGCTACCATTGACTTTCTTCACAGAAGTGGAAAAAACCACCATGAACTTCATATGGAACCAAAAGAGAGCCCGCATAGCCAAGTCAATTCTAAGCAAAAAGTACACAGTGGGGGGCATCACATTACTGGATTTCAAACTATACTACAAGGCTACAGTAATCAAAACAGCATGGTACTGGTACCAAAACAGAGATATAGACCAATGGAACAAAACAGAGGCACCGGAGGCAACACAACATACATACAACTATACAATCTTTGATAAACCTGACAAAAACAAGCAATGGGGAAAGGACTCCATGTTTAACAAATGGTGTTGGGAAAACTGGCTAGCCATGTGCAGAAAGCAGAAACTGGACCCCTTCCTGACACCTTACACTAAAATTAACTCCAGATGGATTAAAGACTTAAACATAAGACCTGGCACGATAAAAACCCTAGAAGGAAATCTAGGCAAAACTATCCAGTACATAGGAATAGGCAAGGACTTCATGAACAAAACACCAGAAGCATTGACAAGAAAAGCCAAAATAGACAAATGGGACCTAATCAAACTCCACAGCTTCTGCACGGCAAAAGAAACAGTCACTAGAGTGGATCGGCAACCAACAGAATGGGAAAAAATTTTCGCAGTCTACCCATCTGACAAAGGGCTGATATCCAGAATTTACAAAGAACTCAAACAGATTTACAGGAAAAAAACAAACAAGCCCATTCAAAAGTGGGCAAAGGATATGAACAGATACTTTACGAAAGAAGACATATATGAGGCCAACAATCATATGAAAAATGCTCATCGTCACTGGTCATCAGAGAGATGCAAATCAAAACCACATTGAGATACCATCTCACGCCAGTTAGAATGGCGATCATTAAAAAATCTGGAGACAACAGATGCTGGAGAGGATGCGGAGAAAAAGGAACACTTTTACACTGTTGGTGGGAGTGTAAATTAGTTCAACCATTGTGGAAGACAGTGTGGCGATTCCTCAAGGCCTTAGAAATAGAAATTCCATTTGACCCAGCAATCCCATTACTGGGTATATATCCAAAAGACTATAAATCGTTCTACTATAAGGACACATGTACACGAATGTTCATTGCAGCACTGTTTACAATAGCAAAGACCTGGAATCAACCCAAATGCCCACTGATAATGGACTGGATTGGAAAAATGTGGCACATATACACCATGGAATATTATGCAGCAATCAGAAATGATGAGTTTGTGTCGTTTGTAGGGACATGGATGAATCTGGAGAACATCATCCTCAGCAAACTGACACGAGAACAGAAAATGAAACACCGCATATTCTCACTCATAGGTGGGTGATGAAAAATGAGAACACAGGGACACAGAGAGAGGAGTACTAAACACTGGGGTCTACTGGGGGGAATAGGGGAGGGCCAGTGGGAGGGGGAGGTGGGGAGGGATAGCCTGGGGAGAAATGCCAAATGTGGGTGAAGGGGAGAAGAAAAGCAAAGCACACTGCCATGTGTGTACCTACGCAACTGTCTTGCATGCTCTGCACATGTACCCCAAAACCTAAAATCTAATAAAAAATTAAAAAAAAAAAGAAATCTTCATAATGAATTTCCAGCATTTAGTCCTGGTTCCTGACAGTCCATAGTCTATTTTCAACCCACAAGACACAATATTCCTGTTAAAATAAGGCACAGCATGTCATTGCTGCTCAGATCTTTTCACTGGTTCCTTATTTTACTCAAAGTAAAAGCAGTATTTTTATGTGACCTCATACCTTTGCAGACCTGATCTCCGACTTCCCTTCCTTCATCCACATCTACACCAGCCATATCGGCTGGTTTTCAAACAATTCAGGACCTTGTCCCTTCTCTCTGTGTAGTACATTTCCTCCAATAACAATATGGCTTGCCCTCTCTCTTCTTCCTTTCTGCACATCTTTGTTCAATCAAGAGACAGGCAGGATTGTATAATGGCTAAGAGCATGGAGCCTAGAGCCAGGCTGAATTCAGGAGATGCTTCAGATGCCTTCCCGCTTTGTGAATCTTGGGCAAGTTATTAACCTTTCTGTTTTTCTGTTGCATTTTCTGTAAGACAGAGCTAATAATAGTACCTTCTTTATAATGTTGTTATGAAGATAAAATGAGTTAATATTGGATAAGTTACTGGAACAGTGTGGGGTGGATATTATACAGGTGTTTGAGGTTAAGAAAATAAAAATATTACCCTCTTAATGGTACCTTGTCTGACCCTCTATTGAAAGTTTCATACCATCTCTAAACCCAGCACTCTCTGTCTCTTTTCTGCTCTTTTCTTCCTCTTTATGACTTAACCTCCAATAATGTATTTATTTAGTTTTCATTGCTTACCACCTTAATAGACTTTAAGATCTATGAAGCCAGTGAATTTTTATTGTTACTTAACTAAACAAGTGACTAAAATATAGTAGGTGCTTAAGAGCTGTTTGCTGGAAAATAATGAAATTAGTGACTTAATGCTATATATAAATGAAATGGGAAAATCAAAGACTTTGAGTGCATGAAACTTATTCATCATCTTACACTTTGGAATCTGAGAGTCCTTTAGGATAGACCATGTTGTAATTTGAAATATATCAATTACAATGTTTGGATTTTTATCTACAAGAACAGGGTCACTGACTCTCTCTAGAGTGACATTTTGGGTGATGTCACCTTAACTATGAAATTCTGCAGAGATAAATTGCCAATATAACTTGGAGGCAGAGAATTCAGATTAATACTATTTGGCTGCATTCTAAATGTCATTGTTTTTATTTCAAAAGGCCAGGAAATAACATTTAAAATATTTGTAGCAAACTATTCAGCATCAATGCATTCAGAAAAAATGCAGAACCTGAAGAACTTCTGTTCAATTTTTACCACTTTAGAAATAGAGGCTTTATGGAGATAAAGTATCTCTTAGCACACAATAGGCATTTGTTTTAAATATGCTTTAGTAAATCTCTTAACTTTATGAAGGTCCACTTTATTCAATAGGGGAAATGGGAATCAACAGGATTCATAAGCATTGTAAGTGTAAAGTAAATAAATATATAGAAATAGAAATATGGAAAGTGTAAGTGTAAATAAATAAATATATAGAAATAGAAATATGGCAGTCATAAGTATAAATAAATAAATAAATAAATAAATAATTCTGTTGCCTTTTCATGTCTTCCTGAAGAAAGATTAATTATTACTGATTACTAGCCACATAGGAATTATTGATAATCATTCATAATAAGAAATAATTTTCCTTTTATCAAAAACTCATCAAGATAGCATGCTTTATTATAAACTATGAAAAGCTGATTTTTTTCCCCCTAATTTTAATTTTTAACATTTTGGTGACCTTGATAGTGTGGCTGGGAATAAGATACTTTAAATCATCCAAGAAAGCAAACTCAGACTTGGCAGCATCTTTTTCAGTAAACTTGTTTAATAAATACTTATATCTGATTTGCTTCAAAGGGTATTTCATAAAGGTTATATTTTAGAGAAAGGTTTTAGAAGTAGAGGGATTAGGGATACTTGGGTACTCAGACCATTAGCATAATTGATAATTAATGTAAATCACATCAGAGAAGGATGTTATTGTTGTTTCTATTTGATAAACACATATTGTTAATATTAAGCTAATGTCATGGGCTTAGATATGCACCTTAAAAAATTTGGACAGAAATTTATAGTTAAAAAGTTAATATTTTAAGAAATAAAAGGACAAGACTATAGAAAATATTTGAAAATACATATTGGATATGTATATCCAGAATATATAAAGAACTTTTAAAATTCAATAATAAAACAACCAATAGCTCCCTAAAAATGGCAATAGATATAAATAGGTATTTCATTAAAGAAGATACACAGATTACAAATAAGCCTATGAAAATAGTTCTCAACATCATTAGTCATTCAGGAAATGTCAACTGCAATCATAATTTGATGCTGCCTCATACATACTAGAGTGTCTAAAATTAAAATGACCATATCAAGTATTATAAGGATTTGGGTCAAATGAAATGCTCATAAACTGTTGTGTGAGTATGTAAAATGTTATGCCAATTTGGAAAACACTTTTGCAATTTATTAAAGAGCTAAATATCCTTCTACTACATGGTCAGTTATTTCACTATTTGTCAAATAGAAATAATACAATATTTTCATGAAAAAAATTATACATGAGTGTTCATAGCAGCTTTATTTGTAGTAGACAAAAACTAAAAGCAACCCAAGTATTCACCTACAAGTGTAATCAAATTGTGTGTCTATGTGTTGAATTGCTACTCAGAAATTATAAAAATGAATTGCAGATACGTCTAGCAATATGGATGAATCTAGGATAACTATGATGAGTCAAAGAAGCCAAGCAACATGAAAGAGTACATACTGCATGATGTCATTTATATAAAACTCAGTAACATAAAAACTTATGTTTTTATGTGACAGAAAGCAAATCTCCCTGGAGTTTGGGAGAGTGAAACTGCAGTGAGGAGTTAAAATGAGACACAAGAAAATTTTTGGGTGGTGGCAGGTATGTCTGTTATCTTAATTGTGTTGATAACTCTACAGGTATATACAAATGTCAGAACACTTTAAATGTATGGAGTTTTCCATGTATTAATTATACTGCCATACAGATGTTTTAATGAAATTACTGAGAAGAGAGGAAAGAAGTGAATGTTTCATTCACATGATCATCATGAATAAATTTATGCCTCAAAGTGTACATACCATCAGTTCTGCAATTGCAACTGCAGGGGATTGACATGAGGCAGGTGGTTCAGACCCTGCTATGAACCAGTTTGGATCCAGAAGTGAACTGTCTAATTTGTTGACTATCTCAAGGAGCCACGATGCCTACAGAGTGGAGTAGGTCATCCTAGTCCCGATACTAATTCTCACACTTCTAGCTCGTTTTTATTTAGAAAAATTTAATTCTGGAAAAATGTTTAAAGTTCTGTATAATGAATATTTTATACCCATCAAAAATGTCAATATTACACGTTCAATAATTTGTACTTCAGTAAGGCTTAGATGGGTATATTTTAATATACCCATCTATCATACCAGTAAGCACAGCAGAAAGATAAAGATAGTTTGCTTATTTATAGCATTTACTCGAATATGTTCAGTTTTACAACTAAGATTATTATATTTTTAGTGTAAAAATAAAAATTGATATAACGTAGAAGCCATTAGTTCAGAGACTGGTTGATTAAAGAGGTTGCAAAATAGCTCTGAAGACACTGAATAGTTGGGTTATCAAATATGTTTTTCTATGTAGTTAAAAAGTTATGTTTTCCCTATTAATTCTTCTATACAAGTATATGGTTCATCAAAAAAACCTAGAAACCATACTAACAGAAAAAGGTTTTTTTTTTGTAATCTTAGGAAAATGTTAGCCACAGAGATTATTATAATCTTAGTGACCTTACCTATTCCTAAAGATACAATATTAAATGGAAAATATGCCAGACATTATAATGTGCAACTACAGTTTTAAAAAACAAAGCAGAATATACCATATGCTGTAACTATATATGAGAATCAATTGAGTTTAGGAGTGCTTATATCTTTATCCAAGATTTGTTATTTATAAATTTAAACAAAGAAAAGAGGACAATTTTTGACAAATAAATTAAAAATCATTAATATATATACCTATTTCAATAATGCACTTGTAATTTAAATTTGTTTAGTGTACACTAGGCAATAATATGAACTTTCCAGGTTCCCAGGGACTGCAGTGTTAGAGGGACCCCAGAGTTTTTATGGGTTTTACCTCTAGACATCTCACAATGTCCTTGTGGTGAATATCAAAGAGGGATCCCATCCTGGTTCTTGCAGTTGGTAGGGAAGAATAACTCTTTTGAATTACATTCAGCATACTCTCCATAAGAAATTCTTGTGTTTCAGGACAATGTACTTTGCTAGAGTGTTATTCCAGGTGGGTCAAGGCATTTGTGCCACTCCAGATTGCTCTGGTCTTCCTCTCTTGCCTAAAAGATGAAGAGAAAGAAAAGCTATACAATAGGAGAAAAATTTATGATTTATTTAAAGACCAGAAAGGAATTCTAATATTGTAAGATTATGTATCAGCCTTTAAACACTTAGACATAATCTTATGATATTAGAATTCTATCATTCATGTATTACTGTCACATCCACAAGGCTCAGGCATAATAGCAGTGGATCATAGCTGAAAGAGCTGCAAGAAACACACTCTTCATGAGGACAGATACTTAGGAAAACACACAGCCAAGAGGGAAAGGAAAAACAAGCACATTAGGGGAAGACAATGTCTCTGGCACCTAAAATTATAGCACAGCCCAGTTCCTAGCCAGATTAACATAAATCTTCACAGTAAACATCTGTTTACTTCATTTTTTTAATAGTCAATGCATGTCCACATTTCAAAAATGTATTACTAGGCATATTGAAAGCAAGATAAAATAACCCGAAGAGATAATGCAATGCTCGTAAGACTCTGATATGATACTCATGGAGTTAGAAAACAGGGAATTGAAAACAACAATTATTAGCATGATAAAGGCTCTTCTTAATCCCTTCATGATGCTCTGACAAAATACCTTAAACTGAGTGGCTTATAAACAACAGAAATTTATCTCTCACTGTTCTCATGTTGAGAAGTTCAACATTCAGGCACTGCCAGATTTGGAGTCCAGTGAACCTCTTCCTGGTTCGTAGAGCGTGCCTCCTGGCTGCATCCTCACATGATGGAAGGAACTAGGCAACTCTACAGAACCTCTTTTAAAAGGACATTAATCCCATTGATCAGGATTCTGCTCTCATGACCTAATAACCTCCCAAAGTCCCCACTTCCTGATATCATCACATTGGTGGTTAGGCATCAACATGAACTTTGGCGTCAGTGAGAGAGTGAAAGGGAGTAACAGACATTCGGACCACAGCAGGCTGTAATGGAAGAAGTAGACAACATGCAAGAACAGATGGGTATTGTAAACAGAGAGACTGAAAGACTCGGGAAATTTATAGAAATCAAAAACACCTCTAGAAATGGTTACTGCTTTTGTGGTCTCATCAGCAGAGAGGTCATATCTGAGAAACACATCACTAAAGCTCAAGATGAGTCAGAAGAATCTTTGCAAACTAAAATGCAAAGAGAAAAATAATTGAAGATCAAATTGAAATATCTGTCAACAGTGGTACAATTTTGAAATTGTCTCATACACATAAGTAGGAGATCAAAAAGAGAAGAAAGAGAAAACAGAAAAGAAAATATTTGATGCAATAATAGGTGAGAATTTTCCAAAAGTAATGACAGACAGAAAGTCCAGAAGTTCAGGACAAATACCAAAAAATTATACCTAAGCAGATCACATTGAAACTTCAGAACACCAAAGATATGTAGAATATTTTGAAAGGCCCCAGAGTAAAAGGGAAAAAAACACATTTCAAATGAATTATAATTGATCTTCTAAAAAAGGAGATAAAATGGAATAAGATAAAATGCTCAAATCACAGAAGGGAGAAAAGTGAGGGTGGGGAAAGGAAGCAAGAAACAAATTCAACAAATAGAAAAGAGTTAAAAAATGGTAGACTAGTAGAACTGTATCAATAACTGCTTTAAATGTGAATTTTCCAATTTTTAAAAGAAACCAAAGTAAAAGAGGGAATAACTCACCTATATAGAAAGAAGATAAGATTATAAAACACTTCTCATTAGAAATCATGGAAACAAAAATTGTGCTGTGCAATGTTTCAAGAATTTGAAAAAGAAAACAATAAAAATGCTAACCTAGAATTTTGTATTCTGTGGGATTATTCTTCAAACATGAAAGAGATATCAAGACTTTTCAGACAAAAACTGAAGTCATTTGTTGCCAGTAGATGTGTTCTGCAAATGTAAAAAAAAAAAAAAACAACAAAACAGTTATTCAGCCTGGGCATGGTCATGCCTGTAATGTCAACCGTTTGGGAGGCCAAGGCAGAGGGATTGCATGAGGCCAGGAGTTCAAGACCAGTTGGGGCAACATAGCAGGGCCCTGTCTCTTTAAAAAACAACCAAAAAACAAAAATGTTAATCAAGGGAAGGAAAGTTGTATAGGTCAGAAACTCAAATCTACTTAAATAATAGGAGAATGATAAGTGTTTTCTTATTCTGAAGTGATAACTGTTTGCTCAAAATAGTAGTAATAATTATGTGATTTTAAAAAATGAATATTTGAAATAGATGACAGCAATGTCCTAAGGAATAGGAAGATGGAATTGAGAATATTCAGTTATAAAGTATCTACACTGTCTGTGGAGTGCTATAGTACTCTTTGAAGGTGAATTTGGCAAGTTAAAAGTGTATTAAAAACTTAAGGGCACCCACTAGAAAATTTTTAAATGAAGTATAATTGATGTATTAAAGTGGAGATAAATGAAATAATATAAAATGCTCAAAATCAGAAAAGGCAAAAAATGGTGGCAGGTGGGAAGAAGCAAGAAACAAATGCATCAAATAGAAAACAGTTTAAAAAATGGTAAGTTAATAATTAATTATTCCAACTATATCAGTAACCACTTTAAATGTGAATCTTCTAAATGCATCAAATAAAAGAGACAGTGAGAGGAGAGTAAACACACACACACACACACGACAAAAATAACCACCAGATACAAGTAAAGGGATGGGAAAAGGATACTGTGTGAAGAATAATCAAAAGAAAGCTGAAATAGCTTTATTAAGTTTACACAAAGCAGATTTCAGAACAAGTAAAATTATCTGATAAAGACGGTCATGATATAATGATAAAGGATCAATTCTTCAAGAAGATATAATTATTCTTTCTTTTTTTTTTTTTTTTTTTTTTTTTGAGACGGAGTTTCGCTCTTGTTACCCAGGCTGGAGTACAATGGCGCAATCTCAGCTCATCGCAACTTCCGCCTCCTGGGTTCAGGAAATTCTCCTGCCTCAGCCTCCTGAGTAGATGGGATTACAGGCATGTGCCACCGTGCCCAGCTAATTTTTTGTATTTTTGGTAGAGACGGGGTTTCACCTTGTTGACCAGGATGGTTTCGATCTCTAGACCTCGTGATCCACCCACCTCAGCCTCCCAAAGTGCTGGGATTACAGGCGTGTGCCACTGCGCCCAGCGAAGATATAATTTTTCATGTGTATCCATCTAACAACAGAGTCTCAAAATGTATAAGACAACAATTGATAGAAGTGAAAGCAGAAATAGAAAAATCCACTGTTATAGTTAAAAATTTCAATATCTTTCAGAAATTTTTAGATCAAGCTAGCAGAAACTCAGGATATATTTGACCTGAACAACACTGTCAATCTAGTTGATCTAATTATCATTTATATATTATTCCATGTAACAAGAGCAGAATATTATCCTTCTCAATATCTCCCGGAACATTTACCAAGACAGATGATATTGTAGGCCATAAAGCAAGACTCAATAAGTTAAAAAATTTAAATAATAGAAATTTCACAATAGAATGACGCAGAATTTAATAGCAGAAAAATTTTGGAAATTCACAAATATGTGGAAATTAAATACCCTTCTAAATAATACTTCAAAAGTTAAACAATAAGCACAGAATAAAGAAAGCTAAAGAAATAATTTAAATGTATTGAACTAAATGAAAATATAACATCAAAATTCATGTATGCACAGAGAAATTTATAGCACTAAATGCATACATTAGAAAATAGAGGATGATCTAAGATTAATAACCAAAGCTTCTAATTTAGGAAACGAAGGAAAAAAAGCATTATAACTCTAAA